>NC_042998.1:917500-925000 GCF_006345805.1 Octopus sinensis | reverse complement strand
CTTGAACATTTTGGGGGCAGAACTTGCAAAAAAGAAAAAAGTACGAACAAGACGGAATTTCGAGAGGATTGCGCTCGTGTCATTATGTCTGTATTTGTTCCCCACCACCGCTTGACAGCCGGTGTTGATATGTTTACGTCCCCGTGACTTAGCAACTCGGCAAAAAGTGCACAATATGATAAGTACCAAACTTTAAGAAAAACAATAGTTATTGGGGTCGAATAATTCGACAAAAAAATTCTTCACAGCAGTGCTCCAGCGTGACCGCAGTAAAAATAAAGAAGAGAAAAAGAATTGAGAGAGTTGTTAAGTCGTCAGAGACGATACTTTTTGTTACTTGTACCTGATCTCTGTAATCTAAATTCAAATCCCTTTAGCTTTCATTCTTTCGAACTCATAAAAAAAGAACCGTACCATTCCAGAACGGTGAATTGGTAGGACGCCTAACAATAGTTCTTTCAGAGTTGTAACAGATTTAATTATTCATCTCCTACAAAAACGAATCTCTTTCTCGCATAATAGGCATTTGTAATTTTAAAGGCGGCAAGCTGGCAGAAACGTTAATATGCTGGGCGAAATGCTTAGCGGTATTTCTTCTGCCGTTACATTCTGAGTTCAAATTCCACCGAGGTCGACTTTGCCTTTCATCCTTTCGGGGTGGATTAAATAAGTACCAGTTACGCACTGGGGTCGATATAATCGACTTAATCCGTTTGTCTGTCCTTGTTTGTCCTCTCTCTGTTTAGCCCCTTGTGAGAATTAAAGAAATTGGTATTTCGTCTGCCACTAAGTTCTGAGTTCAAATTCTGCCGAGGTCGACTTTGCCTTTCATCCTTTCGAGGTCGATTAAGTACTATTTCTTTACTACCCACAGGGGACTAAACACAGAAAGGACAAACAAGGACAGACAAACGGATTAAGTCGATTATATCGACCCCAGTGCGTAACTGGTACTTGATTTATCGACCCCGAAAGGATGAATGGCAAAGTCGACCTCGGCGGAATTTGAATTCAGAACGTAGCGACAGACGAAATAGGGCTACGCATTTCGCCTGGCGTGCTAAAGTTTCTGCCAGCTAACCGCCTTAATTACCGATTAAATAAGTACCAGTTAGGCACTGGAGTCGCTATAATCGGCTTAATCCGTTTGTCTGTCCTTGTTTGCACCCTGTGTGTTTAGCCTCTTGTGGGTTGTAAAGAAATAGGTATTTCGTCTGCCGCTACGTTCTGAGTTCAAATTCCGCCGAGGTCGACTGTGCCCTTCATCCTTTCGGGGTCGATTAAATAAGTACCAGTTACGCACTGGGGTCGATGTAAGCGACTTAATCCGTTTGTCTGTCCTTGTTTGTCCCCTCTGTGTTTAGCCCCTTGTGGGTAGTAAAGAAATAGGTATTTCGTCTTTATGTTCTGAGTTCAAATTTCGCCGAGGTCGACTTTGCCTTTCATCCTTTCCGGGTCGAATAATTAAGTACCAGTTACGCACTGGGTCGATATAATCGACTGCCCCCCAAAATTTTTTCAAAAATAGTCGGGCCCTGAGCCTAGAGTAGAAAAGAATAAAATTGGTTGTTGTTATTTGATTTCATTTCAGACATTCCTTGGGTTTAAAGATTCGTGTTATAAAGTAAATATTTTTATGTTGGTAATTTATTCCGGATGGATATTCCACTTTTCCCTTCTTTACAACACCCTCGTCTACTGATTGTGTAGTAAATCTGCTAGTCAGTAATGGTGAGTCATCAAATTAAGCCCTACTGTATTGACATTTATGACTCATCGGTTAATTACATAATGATCCTACGACTAGATACTGCAATACAGGAAGATAGGTACGTATAGTAAATCCAGATGAGAAAAAGAGTGGATTCCGAGACGGCTTGGCGGCGGCCTTTCTATTGTTTTATTATTGAATATAATCAAGAAACAACCAAATCATCTGAAGCTCATCAAAACCTTCGATAACATTATGGTGTCGCTGCTGCTGCTACAACTATACTGTTGTATGAATATCTGTGACAAGGCATTTATATTAAACTGTTGTGTGTACTAATGCATCACTATGCTAATCTTACTCGAGTATAAGGCAGCGTGCTGGCAGAAGCGTTAGCATGCCGGGCGAAATGCGTAGCCCTATTTCGTCTGCCGCTACGTTCTGAGTTCAAATTCCGCCGAGGTCGACTTTGCCTTTCATCCTTTCGGGGTCAATAAATTAAGTACCAGTTACGCACTGGGGTCGATGTATTCGACTTAATCCGTTTGTCTGTCCTTGTTTGTCCCCTCTGTGTTTATCCCCTTGTGGGTAGTAAAGAAATATAAACTAATCTTACTCGGGTATTCTGGTTGTTGACCTTTCATTTTGTCAACCCTAACCGAGAAAATCTATCGACAAAAGTATTCCAGTCACAACCTCACGTCTGTCTAGGAATATCTAGGAATAAATTTCCTAATGTGTCCTAGTTATTTTTGTTTTGTTTTGTTTTTCTTTTGCGATTGTACGGCGCGATTTGAGGGAAATTTGACTGCTATTTCTAGCTGGTCAATATATTGATATTTCTGATCCTTTTCTATGTATCTCCGGCATACATCGCTGCCAGCATGACGATTTATGTAGACAGGTGATGCTTGGTTTGGCCCCTTGGTTGATGGAGGAGATGCAAACTGGAAGACAGCTGCAACTTTGCATTATAACTTGGCACTCCGTAGGTTACGACGAAGAGTACTCTAGTTGATCCGATCAACGTTACAACCTGCATGTGAAATTAACGTGCAAGTGGGTGAACACTCCACAGACACGCGTACGTTTAGCATAGTTTAGGCGGCGAGCTGGCAGAAACGTTAGCACGACGGGCGAAATGTGTAGCCGTATTTCGTCTGCCGTTACATTCTGAGTTCAAATTCCGCCGAGGTCGACTTTGCCTTTCATCTTTTCGGGGTCGATTAAATAAGTACCAGTTGCGCACTGGGGTCGATATAATCGACTTAATCCGTTTGTCTGTCCTTGTTTGTCCCCTCTGTGTTTAGCCTCTTGTGGGTAGTAAAGAAATTGGTATTTCGTCTGCCGTTACATTCTGAGTTCAAATTCCGCCGAGGTCGACTTTGCCTTTCATCTTTTCGGGGTCGATTAAATAAGTACCAGTTACGCACTGGGGTCGATATAATCGACTTAATCCGTTTGTCTGTCCTTGTTTGTCCTCTCTGTGTTTAGCCTCTTGTGGGTAGTAAAGAAATTGGTATTTCGTCTGCCGTTACATTCTGAGTTCAAATTCCGCCGAGGTCGACTTTGCCTTTCATCCTTTCGGGGTCGATAAATTAAGTACCAGTTACGCACTGAGGTCGATGTAATCGACTTAATCCGTTTGTCTGCCCTTGTTTGTCCCCTCTGTGTTTAGCCCCTTGTGGGCAATAAAAAGATAAGTACCTTTAGCATAGTTTTCAAGAAGGTTCGGCGTGGCACTGCATGTTACAAGGCCGGCCTTTTTCAATTACAGGTACAACTTATTTTTGCCAGCCGAGTGGACTGGACCAACGTGAAACATAGTGTCTTACTCAATGTCACAACGCACCTCCATGAATCGAACTCACAACCTTATGATTGTAAATCAAACCTAACCACTAAGCCGTGCGCCTTCACTGTGCATCATAGGTTCCCTTTGTTGATCCAACTCCTCGTCAGTTTCCCAATCTGTTTGGCAGTCCAGCTTACAACACGGTTTCGATTGTTGAGTGAAGTTATTTTGCATCACCTTATGAAATCGACATGACTCCTTTCGGTTCACTTAGGTCGTTGGTAACTCTTTTGCTTTCATTTTATACGTTCACATTGCTCAAAGCCTTAAACTACCTTACAGAATTGAGGGGGTTACATGCTGTGCATGAAAACTGAAAGTAAACCCGAATATCTTTGCAACAAGGTTTGAGTATGATTAATGGTTTCAAAGTATGTACTTTTATATTACGTGTGAATACGTTCAAAAATCAAGCTGATATCATGTTATCTTTCATCCTTTTTGAGGGTATGGATGGACAGGATTATTGAATGGACTTCCAAGCATGTTGTGCATTGTAGCTAACACCATGGAGTGGATTGTGAGAGGCCGGCGGTTTTGAATCGGTTAAATGCCATTTATTTTACTTATACTGTTAAATTCCTTTGCCAAGGGCATTGAGTTAACAGCAAATCTTTTATCTCCCATTAAAATCAGAGATCTCACATTCAACAACACACACACACACACACACATACACGCATACACATGCACACACACACACACACATGTAGCAGGTTAAAAAGTTATATATATATATATATATATATATATTACGATTATGCTTAGAAATATCGTTACTAATAGTCATTTCTTAGAACTCAATATAGTTATACTTTAGAGTAAAGCGCCAGCTGAGTTTAGAATATATTTATGTATTAATGAAAACAAAATCACAGGAGTTACGTAATCCCCTTATTTAAATGGCTCGCAAAAGCTATAAGATGTCGCACAAGCACTCAGCCCTAAGTGCAATGCTCCTAACAGCAGAAACAATTGTAAGCTAAAGAAAGTGATTCCGTAACTCTTGTCATCTTACGTTAAGTCCATCTGTCTGTCTGTTCCGTCATCATGGTCAACGGCTGGACCAAGAGTCACGATGGTTTTCGGGATTAAGAAGGAGGTAATCAGGGACGTTTTTAGTGAAAAAATGTGAAAAAGTATAATTATTTAGTGAATATTGAGTTTTGTATTAATAAATCAGCTTTGATTTTCTTTTTTTTGTTAAAATTGCGGCGACGAAGATTAACTCTGGATTTCCGCCCCATATAGTTCGTGAATTTAGAGGGTTTAAATTTGCAATACTGTCCCCTTATTTCACATCGTAGATGAGGAGATTTGCTATCTTACTATAATGGGCGCTATGACCGTCTTTCTGTCCGTCTCTTTGTCTGTTCCCTCTTCGCTGCCAGTCGGCTGGACCAACGGTTACGATATTTTTCGGGATTACAAAGACGGTCGTCGGGAAGGTTTTTAGCATTAAAAAAATTAAAAAAGTATGATTATTTCGTGGACATCGATTTTTGAATTGATAAACCACCTTCGCATTTTTATTAAAAATTCACCGACCGCGAGTAACTCTCGATTTTCATTGTATAGTTCGTAGCCCCATCGTAGATCCGAACGGGGTCGCAAGGACGGTTAATAGCGAAAATAAAATCGAAAAAGTGTGTGTCAGTATATAGTGTATGTGATTATTTAGTGGTTATTGAAGTGTGTCAGTCACATGCAGGATTCGAAACGGCTAATCGAAGCGGCTGTTGTCAATCAAAATAACCCATGGTACCCGTGTATTGTCCCCTCTTCTTTAACCCTTGTGGTTTGAATAAAATCATCGTTCTAGTTCTACTTTGTGTTAAAATACATATTTGTAGTAAGTCACTGTTAAATTAATTGTTGCACTGTTGAATGGCTGTTTATTCTAATTATTTTGTGTTGAACAACACTTTGTTTTGCTGCCTTACGACAGTTTTGTTGACGCCTTCCCCCTTGTTTGAAGGGGGTAGCACAGCGTTAAAAAATGGAGTATGACAATCTGAGTTCTTCCGAGGAAGAATTGCTGAAAACAATTTCTGTGATAGACAAAAAAGAAGAAAGAATGAATTTTGCGGCCGTGGTCAAAAGCCACAACGAACAAATTGATGCAAAGGAACTAGGTAAATGCAAGAATATGCTTCGTAGGTAGGGGCAAGACGTAAAGGTGTCCCCTCCCCGAGAAGTTATTACAGAAAACCAACCAAAGGAAAGATGATAATCTATAGAACTTACTCTGTCAAAACCAAGAAAATCGAATTAATGACTACAATTCAAATTGAAAAGGCGTTAAAACCCATCTGGCAGAGGAAGAAAGTTCGGAACGGTGGAGGTGCGGTTCCGAGATGAAGCTACTGCCAGGCTACCCCGTTAAAATCTGATGAGGTGTTACTTCTGCCCATATACCTTGGAAGACGTACTTCCAGGGAAGGGGTAGAAGACATAGAAGCTAGTAACTGCTATACTGCTGGGCCTCCAAGCCACCAGCACTGCACATAAAAATTCGCAAGGGCAGAGCCTGGATATGGTAGTCTAGGCCACCCTGGAAGACCTGGAAAATATGGTCGAGATCATTACATTCAAAGATGTAATACTCGGTGTTAGAGTGGTGGTCAGTATCCCTCGTTGTTACATATGTGGCCAAAAAGAGCACATTAGAGCGGAATGTCCTCCACCGCCCATAAAGTCACAAGAGGTACCCGTGATCGTAAAAGAAACTGCACCTCCACCGCCGGCAAGAACTAACGGAAGAGAGATCAGCACAGGGGAAAAAGGAAAAAATAAAACCAAAGACGAATGGGAAACTGCAGGAAAGAAGAGCAGAAAGAGGAGAAAAAGTACAATCAGTGAACGATAATCCCCATCTCACACCCATCCGACTCCCACCCAGACCCACACTGCTCCACCCTTTCCCTACAGACACTAACCCTCACCCTACCCCCACCTTACACTGACAAATTAACCACAAGCACACAAGAGCCCCAAATTTCCCAAGCCCCAACCTGTGAAAAAAAGTATAGTGATTTACAATGCAAAACATGCTAAGCTATCTAAGGGGTTAGACAGGTGGGAAGAGTAGATAAAGGTAATCATTGTAGAGTGTGGGGAAGTGCCCTCGCACTATGACTGTGTGATAGTAGACCCCAGATACACATCAGAACTGGAAGAATACGGGAACAATGTTTTTCACTGGCGAAAGAAAATCGATACCAGGTATATACCAACAACAGTAGGTTACAAAGAACTTCTTAAAGACTTTAATATAGACATTTTATGTGGTGAATAAGATTTTAAAATGTTTTATAATAAGTAAAATAAGTAAATTGTCGTGTTTATCTTTATATATAAAAGTGAGGTTGTGTGGTTTCTGTCTCCTACGATTTAGATTCCTTACTCCCACATTTTGCGGTGCAGTTTAACCAAAACCGGGTATCTTATAGTCGTGATTCATATCGAGCCCTTCTGGGTATTAGCGCGCGTCTACGATGAGTCTACAATTAAAAAAAAAATTACCATAAATTTTTCCCATTTTTAATGCATTTTTGGCATATATAAGGGAAGTAACTCTCTAAAAATTTATTATTAAATCTCAGAACGTAAAAAGCTAGAGTAACCCCCCCCCCTTTGTGGTTAGCTATATTGAGATGGCTATTATACTTTACATCTCTAAAAATGCTTATATAGTTATTTCCCTTACAAACCCGAGCAACGCCGGGCGATACTGCTAGTCAAAGATAAATGAAGTCATCTGGATGTGGGGTCGAGTGGCTTCATTCCATTTTTCATTTGATTATTTAATTCATCCTTTTCATTCGAATTTTTTGTCCCCATCCTTGGGTTTTTTGTCTGTCCTTGTACTGTCACCTCTATATTGGCCCCGTGTGGGCAATAAAGAAATAAGTTTGAGCTAGTTCCACCGTTC
>NC_042998.1:910000-912500 GCF_006345805.1 Octopus sinensis | reverse complement strand
TTTTCTTTTCGTCTGAAGAGCAAACTGTTGGCAATCTTTGAAAGAATTACAAGATGTGATTAAAAATATTTGCTACCATGCATTTATTCGTTTCCAGGTATTTAAACCGTTTTGTACTGTAAATCAGGGGTTCCCAACCACTGGGCCCGAAGAGCAGTACCGGGCTGTGAATCATTTGCCACCGAGATGCACAGAAAGAATATAAATTTCTAAATTTTTATTTTTTACAATATTGTATTGACTTTCGCTGCGGGTTGTTTTTGCATTATATATGTATTATTATTATGTGAAAGTGCGCCACTTAGTGGTTAGGGTATTCAGCTAACGATCATAAAGTCCTAAGTTCGATTCCCGGTGGCGCCTTGTGACCTTCAGCAAAACTCTTTATTTCACGTTGCTGCAGTCCACTCAGTTAGCAAAAATGAGTTCTATCTGTGGTTCAATGGGTCAGCCTTCTCACATTCGGTGTGTCACTCTGAATCGCCTTGAGAACCACGTAAAGGGTACGCGTGTCTGTGGAGTGCTCAACCACTTTCATGTTCATTTCACGAGCAGACTGTTCCGTTAATCAAATCGACTTGAACATTCGTTGTCGTAACCGACAGAGAGCTAGGCCATGCATTATCTGCGACATGTATAACTATCATATATATAATAATCCTTTCTACTATAGGCACAAGGCCTTGATTTTATGGGCAGGGGTCAGTCGATCATATCGACCCCAGGACTTCACTGGTACTTAGTTTATCGATCCCGAAAGGATGAAAGCTAAAGTCGGCCTCAGACGAAATATATATGTAATAATAAAATTATATATTATGCACTTTATAATATTTTGTTATACGCATGATCCCCCAGTCTGTTGGAAAATTGCCTTGCATAAAACCGGTCTTGACTAAAGGCGGTGCTCCAGCATGGCCACAGTCAAATGACTGAAACAAGTAAAAGAGTGAAGAGTAAAGAGCGTAACTGCTTCTGAGTTGTTTGGTAAAATTTGATGTAAATATTCTGTAGTTTCCATAGCTGTCGTTTCATCCATCTACTGAAGTGCACTTTACACAGCATTCTTCTCTGGAAAACCTTTACGGGGACTAGCACTGTCCTCAATAACAGTTATTGTTACTTCGGTCGGTGTGGTCGAACGCCAGGTGAATTATGATAAAGCATATCTATGAGCAAAGGGTCTTCCAGCTTTGACTGCTCCGTCTTTTGTGTATCTATGACAACATCGCCCTATATATCCTTCTCTTTGTAAAATGATAAGACGTGATTTTATGAAAATTTAGTTGCTATTTCTAGCAGTTCGAACGACCACACACTGGCCCTCTCACTGGTTCGTTTCGTTGACATAGCGGGTCTTAGTTGCATGTGGTGAAGTTGCATGTTTATTACTTGTCTTCCACATGGTGCCGCTGTGCTACTGACACTATAGAGAATCCAGCCCAGTGAACTGAACATCAACCACATCGATTTCACCCATGTGGGAGGGACCGGAAAAAGTCACGGGGATATCCCTTCTCCCTTTTTTCTCTAATTAAAATTAAACTAGTAGTGCTGTTGTTATTCTTACTGTCTCCAGAACCTTTTAAGTATTAACTTAATTCTATGTGTATGTATGTGTGTTGCATATATGTGTGAGTGGCGTGTGTGTGTGTGTGTGTGTGTGTGTGTGTGTGTGTGTGTGTCTAATATGATGCTTGTGTATGCGTGTGTTATTTGTATCTGTATGCTGTGGTCTCATATGATATGATGTATGTGTTGTATATAGCTGTGTATATTTGTGTAATAAGTGTAGTGTTCTTTAATATGTGATGTGTGTATTCATCATGTAATGTCTGTGTGTTCGTGTGTGTCATGTGATGATTGTATTTGCGTGTGTATGTCATGGGATATACTTGCACGTGTGCTGCGATGTCATGTGTATATACGTGCGTGAGCGTGCGTGATTGAATAGGAGTGTTTCGTATACGATTGTTATGTAATGATACACACATATTGTGACATGTACATGTGTGTGTGTGTGTGTGTAGTGAATAACTACATATCGGTTTATCAGATTTTCACGGTGCGAAACCTATTATTATTATTATTATTATTATTCTATCATTTCTTATGATCCCTCGGACTCATAATGCTAGTTTCCCATTTTCCGTGGCATATAAGTGAACGGGACGCTAGTCTGTTGCAGGATTCAAGACTAGCTATATTGAAGGGAAGAGACAAGTCGATTACATCAACACCATGGTACTTTATTTTATCGATCCCGAAGGAATAAAAAGCATGGTTGGCATCGGTGAGATTTGAACTCAGAACTTAAAGAGCCGGCACAAATACTGCTAAGCTACTGATTCTGCCAACTCGCAACCTTTTGGTAGGTATTTGATGACATTTAGTTATCGGTATATTACTCTGTTTCAAACTAATTAAAAGTTTTATTTATATAGGAGTGGCTGTGTGGTAAGTAGCTTGCTTACCAATCACATGCTTCCGGGTTCAGTCC
>NC_042998.1:867500-905000 GCF_006345805.1 Octopus sinensis | reverse complement strand
GGAAACACACGGCACGCTACAAAGCTTTTCTGACCATCTTGTTTTCACAGCAGGAAACTAATTGCTCGAGTTTAAATCCTGCGTATATTAAATGATATTCATCTCTCACTAGCGTACTTTCCTTGTTGTTCCCGACAATAAAGGAGTGGAACAACATACAGCTTGTGTGTTTGTGTACGAGGTAGGTACTGGAAAGTTCCTGACTCTAGGTTCAAGAAAATACAAGTGCATCAGATATTTTATTCAACATTTTCCCCTCTCACATTCACATACTAATTGTAGCGGACCCTCAATTTTTCTAAGTCCTGTAAAAGAACTTGGAATGTTGGGCATCCAAGCAGGCCTTTCGCGACACCCTTAAAGCCAGGAACTTTTCATCCCCCGTATATATATATATATATATATATATATATATACTATGTATGTTGGAAATTCTATCAGTGCGTGTGTTTGTAGAGTTGTTACCTAACTCCTCCTACATCGTTTTATCGATTTTCATGAAACTTGACACATGAGTAGAATTCATGTCTGGAAACCTCATGGCATACTCAGATTGTTGAAAAAAGTCGATAATAGGGCTCCTGGGAGGAATCCGTATATATATAGCTAAGGTAAATAAACCCCTTCATTTTCCTAAATTATTTGGTATAAATCAAATTAAGCATGCTTATTTCTTAGTATTTGAACAGTTCGATTTATTTTCACATTTTATCCAGTACAACCTTTAAACACGTAAATAGTATTTTCCTAAACAATAGATCCACTTATTTCGCTTAGTGACTTATTATCCTGAGGGTAATATTCTCTGGGAACACACAAAAGCCATTTTCAGAGTTATTTACTTTGAATTGTTATTATCTCATATCTGATTAGCTTGAAATTACGTAACAAGCTTCACGATTTTAGTATATATACCTTATTAGTATTTCCTCCTAATTTCTATATACTCTGGGAATGCATTACAGCCCTTTTCGGGGCTACTTTATTTGAATTTATACTATCGGGCAACTAATTTCATTTTTATTATGTAACTGACTTCACAATTTGGGTATTCATAACTTAGTTGGAATTTCTAAAGACAAGATCCTGTATAAGACAGTTCGGTATTCTCTGTAGATGCACAAAAACTGTTTTAAGGGCTACAAACTTTGTATTGTTGTTACTGGATTAGCGAAATAATTATGAGAACGGAACCAAGGGATAAGCCCTGCTTTCCCGGGAATTACCGGGTACGTCAGCTAATATATATATATAATGTAGATATATATATATATATATTATATATATATATATATATATATATATATATAATGTAGATAGATAGATAGATAGATAGATAGATAGATAAATGTAAGATCCAAGATTGATATAATCATCCATGTGTTAACATGTATCTCCTTGCCACAATGCAAACTTTCGTTTAATCAAGACACCCTTGGCCTGACGAATAGCCTGCGGTATTCACCTCAATTGGATATTTATCACAATTACAAACACTATTACAAGTTTTTCAAATTCAGGTGCATTTTCAACAACAAATTTATATATATACTAGCAGTATCGCCCGGCGTTGCTCGGGTTTGTAAGGGAAATAACTATATAAGCATTTTTAGAGAGTTACTTCCCTTATATAATAGCGAAAAAATGCATTAAAATGGAAAAAAACGATGGTAATTTTTTTTTTAAATCGTAGACTCATGTAGACGCTTTCTTAGCCATTTCTGTTTTGGTGTCTTCAAGCCATGAAGTCGTTGTTCTAAAAGAACACTGGTCTCCTTGACAACGCATTACGACGTTGATTTCCTTACACTCCCTTCCCCACAAGTGCAGGTGTGAGCGTGGACGCCAACTCCGCCGCCATCGACACACGAAAAATTATGCATTAAAATGGAATAAAAAATGATGTTAAATTATTTTTAAAATCGTAGACTCATCGTAGACGCGCGCTAATTCTCAGACGGGCTCGATATGAAACACGACTATAAGCTACCCGAATTTGGTTAAACTGCACCGCAAAATGTGGGAGTAGTTAGGAATCTAAATCGAAGGGGACAGACACTCACACAACTACAGTTTTATATATATAGATATACATAGCGCAGTAGTGGTGAGATGTGACAGCAAAGAAAAGCATACATTCACACTCTGCATGCAATTAGACTCGGAAAGTTCGTGAGGAACCCATTGACCGAATTTGCTGACTTTTCCGATAGCACACAGGTCTCAATGAATGGTTGAATGACCAAATCCAAGCTTCTCTGCTAGTTCCTCAACAGTTACGATGAGATTTTGTTCCACCAGGGTTTTCAGGATGTCCTTGTCGAGTTCTACAGATCTTTCAGGATGAGGCTCGTCTTCTAGGCTGTAGTTTATGGCTCGGGATTTCTGGAACCACCATTGACACTGCCTTACGCTTATTGTCCAATCCCCATATACTGCATTAATATTTCTTGTACTTTGCATACATTTATATTCTGTTATTCTTTTATATGTTTCAGCCTTGAGGTTGTGGCCATGCTGGATCATGTGTGTGTGTGTGTGTGTGTGTGTCTATCTGTCTGTCTGTCTGTATGTATATATGTATATGTATGTGTGTGAACAATAATATTTTCAACAGATGTGTTGCAAATGTATCTGATTGTTCTCAAGCTTCAATACTGTGTGTGTGTGTGTATGTGTGTGTGTGTATGTATGTATGTATGTATATGTATGTATGTATATGTATGTATGTATGTATGTGTGTATGTATGTATGTGTGTGTGTATGTATGTGTGTGTGTATGTGTGTGTGTGTATGTATGTATGTATGTATGTATGTATGTATGTATGTATGTATGTATGAGTGTATGTTTACTTTATTACTAACACAAGCCACTACGGTTATTTAATGTAAAGTCTTCCTCAAATCACTCTCTCTCTCGCTATTTACTCTATTCCAAGAACATTTTCACTCACTCTTAGCTCTTAGCTTCCCATACATTTTACTCATGTATCTATCAGCGTCATAGACAGAATACTTTCAGTTTAGTCTTCCTCAAATCACTCTGTCGCTATTTACTTTCATTTTATTCGTTGCACACTGTGTGTGTGCGTTTGCGTGTGGTGTAAACCAGACTAAGAAAAGCAGTTGACACACACACCAGAATGTGAGTTTTCTGTAAATTTTGCTTAATTGGAGTTTAAATTTTAAAAACTGGACCTGGCATGACGCGATGCATTGTACTCTTAAAAATGCTAGGTAAATTGTAATTGAAGAAATCCTATATTGTAGATTTCTATAACTCCCAAAGGGAGGCAGATGAAATCTGCCTTTTATAAGAGATTCTATAACTCCCAAAGGGAGGCAGATAAAATCTGCCTTTTATAATAAGAGATATATATATATATAAGTAGACAGACAGATATATTTACTCATGTGTGTGTGGTATTCTTTTGTAGAACACTCTTGGACTTAATAATGATTCAGCAATTGTATAAAGTTGAAACGATTTCAAACCTTTAAGAGGACAGGCAGCCTTTTGAGATTCAATGTTGTCTATATTATAGAGATATAACAGCCTTGAAATATTATCAGAAATGGTAGAGTAGGTCATACGCAGTGTTATCAATATTGATGTGTAAAGATGTGTGTGTGTATGTGTGTGTGTGTGTGTGTGTGTGTGTGTATGATATGCAAAACAGAATTACGATAGTCTGGTCTACATCGTTTCCATAACTTTGTAACATCAATGATTTGGCAAGAAACTATCTGAAACAATATTTAAAGTAATTACTTACCAGAATCGAAATAGAATTTATCCGCAGCCAATAAACTGTCTTTACTAAAGCTTCAACTTAATCAAAAAATGATTATTGAGTAATCTTGTTATTAACGAAACAACTACTAGGCGGATCATTTGATACGAAATCATCCAGATATAATAGTCAGACTGAATTACAAAAACGATTCATAACCAACGAAGTACTTAATATTTATTATTTAATATCTAATTTCCTAAAATGTTATTCAATATGCAGAAAGCATTATTTAATATTCAAATTCATTATCCTAATATAACATCCTTATCGATTTGACAGATAACAGCAACAACAACAACAACAATAATAATATAATAGTAATAATAATAATAATAATAATAATAATAATAATAATAATAATAATAATAATAATAATAACAACATTTTACACGCATTTACGAACGCCGACGCAAATATCTCATATGTTGATTTATTTTTCTATTATAGCCATGAAGTCTTTGATACTCAAATTATATGTTAAGAATGAAAAGAAGATATCTAAAACAAATTTCAATAACAATACTCAAAACTAGCGTACATTATACTTAATGCATATGCAATATCCACAAGATATTAATGGTCATAGCTCACTAAAATGATGCAAGCGTATGACATCTCTGACATATGCTTTTATTTCTGGCGAGGTTGCAGAATTGTTAGCAGACTTCGAATTTCTTCCGTTTTACGTACCGAGTTCAAATGCTGCCAAGGTCGACTTTACCTTCCGTCGTTTTTGTCATCGATAATATAACTACTAGTCAAGTACTGCCGTCAATGTAATCGATTTGACAACTCCTTTGACCCAATTTCAGGTCTTGTGGCTATAGTAGAAAGAATTTTATATGATAGCATAACATGGTGTTATTCTAATTTTATTATTTACGGCGGCGAGCTTGCATAACAGCATGCTGGGCAAAATGCTCAGCGGCATTTCGTCCATATTCACTTTCTGAGTTCAAAGTCCGCCGAGGTTGACTTTACCTTTCACACTTTCAGGATCAATAAAATAAGTACCCGTTGCGTACTGGAGTCATTATAATCAACTTAATTCCTCCCTTGAAAATGCTGGCCTGGAGCCAAACACCGAATCCATATACTTTTTTTTTTTTTTTGTAGAATACCGGTAGGTTTGTAACAATGTTGCTACTTTTTCAACGGCTTTGTCTTACGCTTAATACTAGTCTTAATGAGGTTGTTGTCATAAGCTCCCAACGATCCAGATTTGTGACCAGGCGATGTGTTCTGGTGGAAATTACTTCACTTTATCTAATTAAGAAACTTTTCTATTTTAGAAACTTCATTTATATCGAAACCTTTATTTTCCAGAAGTTTACACATGTCACATTCATTCTTTCGGTTATATTATTTTCTTTGCAATTGTCTTCCATTCAGAATTATACTATCTGACTGAAGAGCAGGAATGAAGTGAACGTTATAATTGTTGTAGTTGTTTCACTCTATGTCAGCCCTGATCAAGCAGATCTATAATCGCCAACCAATGACAATTCTTCCTTATGCTCATCTATGATGTCAAGAATTACTGTATCCATCACGAATTTTTAAGACAGTAGTTTAAGATTTGTTCCTGAGAGATTTGGTTGCTATTCTTTCTAACTTCGTTGAGGTTCCCTCATCTCATGAAACTATGTATTAGGTTCAGTTGATTAAGAAAAGGGAAAATATGGTATTGAGATGTTTGTGTGTTCCTTAAAGTATATGTGATATAACCACTACAAGTTCCAGCCTTTGTTGTGTGGTGGCCTGTGTTCCTTAATGATCCTGATAGCTACTCCAGCAGGGCACAAGCTCCAAGTAGGGTCTTTTATGCTAGACGGGTCAAAGGATAGCAGACAGACTAATATGAACCCCCTCTTCTTAGAAATAGCAATGGGTTTGCGTAGAGCCAACAGCACTGCCTAGAAAAAAAAAGCAAAGTTATAGAAACATTGAAAACAAACCTATCAGAGCCGGGAAAGGGAACCCTTCACTCAGGAGAAAAAATAGGAAAAAGAATTGAATAGAGCCCGCATAGAAGGGAAGAGAGTGGACGCTTTCGAGATACTGAAGCAGAGCTGAAAAAGCACGGATCCAATTAGAGGGAAACAAAAAAGACAACCCTGAGTCAAGAACAGTAGAGAAAAGCCGTCGATGCCCCCTATTCTCCGGAGGGAAAGAAGGGCTTAAGTAGTAAATATACGTTGCATAAGAGTAATTAAATGGTTTCAACAATGTCACAGATTGAGTTCACAACAAACTTGTCACTTTCCGTAGAGTGCCATTATTTCTCATAATCTCACAACACTTTCTTGCTTTACATAACACTCCCCTCACACACACACAGACAAGCAACCATACACGCACAGGCATGCACATACTCTGGATATTTTCAAATCTAAATTGGTACTAATTGATAAAAAATTAGTTTATTTGTTCACTAAAAGCCAATGAACCTTTTCCTCAAACAGGTTCACATAGGCTTAAACGTTTGATTAGAATAGACTTTCTTTGACACTGCAGGAGCTTCCCTTAAGTCAGATGTAGTAAATTGTTTGTACTTATAATCACAGAAATTCACAGTGTGATGATATGATTAATACTAACACTGGAGTACATTCCGTTTTTGGGACGGAAATTCTGGTTTAGAAAGTAACTCAAGAGGTTTAATTATGTTGTAGAGGTATACTTCTATATTTGCATTTCAATAGCCAGTCTATAAAACTACCACTATCAAATAAATATTGGCGCCTATCTTTCCGCTTTCAAATATGCTCAAACACACACTTACTCACACACACACACTTTCTCCCCCTCTTTCTCTCTTTCATTCTCTCTATTCCTCCCAAACATATATGCATTATTATAAGAGATCATTTTTCTTTTTATTAAAGATCCTCATTGACCATTCCTCTACTCTGAGGCTCGACGCACAGTCAATATTTTGTATTGCTATTTCCTGGGATCGACCGTCATACCAACCGTTATCTGCTCTGAACTTCAATTATCACTGACGCTAAACATTCCAGAGATGGGGTTGTGCAATATAAAACCTCATATTACAAATCTATTGCCCATACTGCTATAATAAAACAGTTTAATTTTCAATTACTTTAAGTAGTCAAGTAAATTTACATATTCGAAGAAAAGAAATGCCATGCATTCACAGTAAATGGTGCTTAACTTAGAATAACTTCAATAATTCATGGCAAATAAATAACAGAGAGAAGGAAGGGCGACAACTCTACCAATTGCATCCTCAATCCGTTTCACATTTCTGTCGCTATTTCATATAGACGCCAACCGTTAATCCCCACGCATTATTTTCTTTCTGCATCTTGTTTTTCGTTCTCTCTCCATTTTTTCCTCTCAACTCTTTCTGTCGAAAAGCGTAGGCTCGAAGCGTCAAAGACTTTTTCATTCTTCCAGAGCGCCAAACTAATACGCACCCGCTTGTTCCCTCACCTGCTTTCGTCTTTTTTCTGTAAATTTGTACTATATATGTGTGTGTGTGTGTATGTGTATGTTGTAGTGAAAACGGTACATTCCTTCCCACGTGGCCAGGTGGTATGAATTAGCCACTATAAATTGAGACAGTCATTGTTGGAGGTAAGTAGTAGCAGAGTCGGAGAGTAGTTGACAGTATTATATTTGGAGTTGAGTCGTTGATGACGGAGTGTTTTCTATGAGTAAAAGAGTTAAATAATTGTTCGTTTATTGCTGTTTGATTGTTGATGTTGTTAATTGTTGTTGTTTAATTTTTTTGCCATTGAAAGAAAAATGGAGAAAACACCTGCGGGCGTCCTTAACTGGAAAAGGATCTGAAGAGAAAACGTTGGAGATAATTGCGATTAAGGTCGAACCAAGGAAAATGAAGGGATGTGAAAAGTTGCTGGAGAAGGATGGAGAGACGTTGAAGTTGACGCCACCTGCAGAGCTGACAAACAGTGTAACGGGACGAAGAGTTACGTATAAAACAATGAAAATAGGAATGAGAAAGATAGAGATTGCGACAGTGGAGGAAATCGAAGAGGTATTGAAAAGCATTAAAACATTAACAATTTATATAACAAGAAGAAGGAAGTATGCCACCATGGAGGTGCGCTTTGCGACAGAGGAAGAGACAATAAGATCGGAGGAGTGGGTACTTTTGCCGTCGTAATGTGGCAAACGTGTGGCCAGAGTGCGAGTAGGTAAAGTACTCCCAGAACAAGAAGAAGCATGGCTGATGACAACCATAATGTTCAACATGAAGGATGGGGCCAACATATTGAAGGCCATAAGGACAAATAGAATCAACTACTGGGGATACGGGATCGAGCTCACTATCCAGGCAACAATAGAAGACTTAAATCGGATTGCTGAGGAGATAGTGCTACCCGACGACTTGAGATTGAGAGTGGTGGTGGTGGTGGTGGTGGAGGGCAGGCCGCCTGTATGTTTTGCATGTGGGGAGAAAGGCCACATGAAGGCGAGGTGCCCACAGAGAGAACAGAAGGAGAAACAGGAAAGTAGAGAACAGGTAGTACAGGTAGAGATGGAAGAGAAAACAATGGAGGAAGGATTTACGGTGGTGGAAAGAAAAAGAAGTGGAAGAGGGAGCCCCCCCCCGGCCTGGTAACCAGAAAAAGAAGAAAGAAGAGGTGGAAATGAAAGATGCGACCAGAAGGAAAGAAGACAAAATGGTGATGGAGAAAGAAAGTGAAAAAGTAATTGGAAAAGTGTGCGAGAATGAGTTACAGAAGGAGGAAACAGTGTTATTTCAGCGAGGGAGAAAGATTCAGGAGTACAACTGTACGAGGGTGAAATGGAGAAATTGTTCAGAGTGGAGATAGAAAAGGAACCGGAAGTAGAAAAGAGAAAACCAAGGAAAGGAAAAAATAAATGGAACTTTGTAACATATGTAAAAAAACAAAGAGACGGAAAGAAAAATTGTAAAATTTAAGCATATCATAAGGGTAAGGTTACCCACGGATATATATTCCGAAAATGTAAAGGCCATTGTAGTCGACAAAGACACATACAAGAGACTGAGAGACATGTGCAGAAACAAGATTGACCCGGCCGGAGTGTTGGTGGAGTTCGATGAACTGCCACCCGTAGTTGAACTCAGAGACGTGGAGCCTTTCATGAGGTATTAAAATGGAAAAAAAAATGAGTAAGTAAAATTGTTTTGTTGAAAGAAAAAAGTAAAAGTGTTTCAATGGAAAGAAAAAAGAGAAAAAAAGATGATTAAGAAAAAACAATAGAAAAATACAACATAAGGGACTAAAGCCATCTGAATATGGCTAGGGACAGGGCAGGGTGATGGGGGTGTTACTGTTGCATTTAGCCCCAGGCGAACATCGACGTCACCAGAAAGGCCCGACACCGTCACGGTGTCCTTTAACCTGCAAAGGGAGGTAATTCCCCGATGAAGCGGAAACCACACACGGACCATGGTTTCAAGGTGTATTGCCTATCGTCGGCGTGACGGTGTCGGGCCTTTCTGGTGACGTCGATGTTCGCCTGGGGCTAAATGCAACAGTAACACCCCCACCACCCTGCCCTGTCCCTAGCCATATTCAGATGGCTTTAGTCCCTTATGTTGTCGAGCAGTTACTGTCTATATCTCTTTTAGAGAATTATTATTGCTTTCGAACAGATTTTCGAAATCAGCAAATGTATTTTGCTTGAAAATCTATATATGAATATCCTGCAGAGTGAGAGTTCGTCGAGGAAGCGGAAGCCTACCACACGCCGACGATAGGCAATACACCTTAAAACCATGGTCCGTGTGTGGTTTCCGCTTCATCGGGGAATTACCTCCCTTTGCAGGTTAAAGGACACCGTGACGGTGTCGGGCCTTTCTGGTGACGTCGATGTTCGCCTGGGGCTAAATGCAACAGTGACACCCCCACCACCCTGCCCTGTCCCTAGCCATATTCAGATGGCTTTAGTCCCTTATGTTGTCGAGCAGTTACTGTCTATATCTCTTTTAGAGAATTATTATTGCAATAGAAAAATAGAACGATTGTAAATAGAGTGTATAAACGTTCAGATGTTACTGCATGGGAATCAGGCCCATGCAGCAATTTCAATTTTATATAACATTTCATTGTTATATAAATATAACATGTCATTCTCATTCGTTTTATGTTTTATATCCCCATTCACCAAGAACCACATGGCTGTAAAAATAATCTTCTTTTTTAACCATACTGCAGTGTCACAGGTTTCTGAAATAAATAAAGAAGTATTCCTTTCTACACTAGACATAAGGCCCGAAATTTTTCTTTCTTTGGTGGGGCGCAGTCGATTAGATCGACCCCAGTACGCAACTGGTACTTAATTTATAGACTACGAAAGGATGAGAGGCAAAGTCAACATGCGCGGAATTTGAACTCAGAACGTAAAGACAGACGAAATACCGCCAACATTTCGCCCAGCATGCTAACGTTTCTGCAGCTTGCCTCCTTGTAAATAAAGAAATATTAGTGGAACAATAATTGCAGATATCCACTCCAATTTAAAGTGTTTGCACTATCAACAAATGAATAACCTAGTCAATTATTTTTGTACAAAATTCACTCCTTATCAGCATGCTTTCTATGAGATAATAAATTCCTCATTACTAAATGGGTCAGTGCGGAAAGAAAGATTTTATGCCACTCTTAAGAAGAAACAAAAGAAGACTTGTTTGGATTGACCTGCTGAATTGTTATATCTAGGACTCTTTGAAATTTAATATTTAACACTAAATTCTTGTGTAAAATTTCCGTTTCCTCCTAAGTGTAGTAGTAAATACAATTGTCCTATAAGGACCTCTCTTGTAATGTATATATTAAGAATATAAATAAAAACAAAACAATCATTACCGCCTGGCTTTAGGTTATCCACTCATTGATAGTTGTCGCTAGAACACCGTCGCGACATACAGTATACCTTGAACATTTGGACCTCATGGAGCCCATCTCTCTCTCTCTCTCTTTATCTCTCAATTAATCTATTTCTATCTCACCAGGTCTGACGACAACCGGTTTCTCCCAGAAAGAAATTGAGAGAGACTAACTGGCAGACAGAAACAAAGAGTGAGTGAAAGAGAAGAAATCAACTACAGAGCAAAATGAAATGTAAAGTGGACCTCGGCAGGATTTGAACTCAGAGCCTAGAGTCGGAGCGATTACGGCAAATCAATCTACCGTTGAGATTAGCAAATGTACCAAGTCCATTGTTCATTCCTCACTTATAATCATTCAAAAATCAGCTGAGGTTTCGCAAAATTATTTCTCATACACTAAGATACAACAGAACATTTCCACATAAACTCTTAGGAGTGAACTCAAATAAATGTACCGAATTTGCATCAGCACTGCACGTTAGACAATAAATCACTGTGCTTCGGAGCCCATAGTGTGGTCCTTGACCAAATGGAGATGAATAAATATTTTGGATACTAAATCTGAGTATTATGGCCTGTCGTTTCACCGTCTACTTAAGTATCATTGGCCTGCTTACCAAAACTGACCTCTATTATGCAATAACTACTAACGCGTCTGTCCGAAACCAAGGTGCTATTTTTGCATTGTTCTAGTCATTCCAGACTCTGGTGTTGTACCAATGTCGCAGGGTCATAAGCATGTTTCTGTTTCCAATATGCTAATAATTTAATAGACGTTATTTTCAAGATCGGTGGTCAACCTATAACATACAATTCCTCAGAAGATACTTGTTCAGTACTTAACAATACGGTTATTAGCAGTAGACGGGCTAGACATTGAAACTGTTAGTCAATACTTTCAAAACTAAAAGTAGGTATCTATTTACAGCTAGATCGCCAGAGCCATTGAGAGCCAAGTACTTTTGACACAGCTTCATATCAGCAAAAGTAGAATAGTACGATCAGCTGTTTTTTAACATTCGTTCACCGTATTCTATCAACTCATTTGACTACACACTTTTTAGTGTCTTTGTATCGCTTTTAAATAAAAATAACACGAGGTCTTTTAATGTTCGGGTGTATTTTAAAGAAATGTTTAATTCTGATACATGGATAACTATTTTAGTGTTTTGTACCAGAAATTTTGAATTTGTTTCGTTTTCCAGTAAAATAAACAATATTTAAAACCATTTCAAGTAAGAAAAACATTAAGGCTATTGTTATTTATAAATCAAAGAACAGGCGAGAAAATAGAAAGAAACTGTTCAAAAGAAAAATGTTTCACAAAAAGTAACCAACTTCAATAGTTATATTCGTCAACTTTTTACCTCTCCCTATCTGTTTGTATAATAAAGATTTTCCACAACATAGTTTTAGAGATTCGTTCTTGTACGTGTCGTCAACAGCTACGTTTACTAAAACGCATTGGTTTCTACCGATAAACTTAAAGCTTCGATTTGGCCCAACCGAGTATCTTTTAATTGTTTCAATCCTTAGACTACAGTCATGCAGGGGCACCGTGTTGAAGAATTTTTAGTCAAATCCCAGTACATTAAAACCTGATACTTATTGAAACCTCTCTTTAGCCAAACCGCTAATTTACAGGGACGTAAACACACCAATACTGGTTGTCAAGCGGTGATGGGGGACAAACCCGCAGCTACAGACACATTCATATATATATAGGTATATATATATATATAATCAAAATAAGCAACAAGAATGACTCCAGTAATTTGGTACGATCGTTTCGTACTACACATTTGGGAACTAAAAACAAATAATATAGAATTCAACCTAAAATGGGATATAGTTAGAAGGGTGCAACCTTATAGAAATAGTAGGGTTGGTTGTCAACTTTGTTCTATGGAAACTTATGAAATTTTAAAACATCAGAGTTATACAAATCTGCTGAATAACCGTCTGGAGTTGGGAGTATCTTGTATACATTGCACAACCCGAACGTTTAAATACTTTAAATAATAATTTTGTGAGTATTCCTATATTTTTCAAATTTTAATTTTTTATAATCAAATAAGAAGAAATATACTATACTAGCTTTCAATTTAACATTCATAGATGACTAAAAAAACTTCACTGCAAACTTGAAATTGGAATTTTTTTCTAAATTTAATCTAGCTTTAAAATTAATAAGGCTTTCCCCCAGTTAAAAAATACTATGCCTACTCATAATAATAAGTAATAGGTTTTTTTTCCTCTAAATTACACCTTCTGTGAATGGGATTAGGACCATTTGACATTGACTTAGTTTCTCTCACCAAATAGCAGTAATTGGCATTTATTAGTGGAAATTGCTGTCTTCAACATGAATTCCTTTTATAGAGTTCTGAAACCTCCTTTACCCCATTTCTACAATTAAAAAATCTTTATTGCTTCTAACCTTACATCAGTTAGGAACAACCATATCTTAGTCAGTCAGTGGAAGGACTTCACTACCTCATATGTTCTTGAAATTTAAATCCCGAACTTTGTCTGTATATCTACCTTCTCTATAATGTTGCCACTTGATTTGAAATTTTTGTATTGATGGAAAACCTCTATAATTGGCTGATGAGTACTCAGCATCTTAAATCTGTTGTAATACTTACAACATTTAATAAAATGATGTAGTACGAAACGATCGTACCAAATTACTGAAGTCATTCTTGTTGCTTATTTTGATTATAATCACCCCACGGATTTTATGGATAACACCATACAAAATTTTGGTGCATCTAAATTAAGTACCATATTCATTTGAATCTAAATTTTTGCTGAATATATATATATATAATATATATATATATATTATATATATATTATATATTATATATATATATATACTACTATTAAAAAGGATGAAGTTTTTTTCTCTACAGAAAAGAATTCCATCAGGAAGTGTGGCAGTATATTAAAAGAACCTTTACGGTTAAAAATTGTAAATATCTTATAAGGGCTAAAGAAGATTATTCTAAAGCCAATATATTATATATATATATATATTATATATATATATATATATATATATAATATATATATATCACATACAGACAGACACACACACACATATATATATGTATATATATGATGGGCTTCTTTCAGTTTCCGTCTACCAAATTCACTCACAGAGCATTGGTCGGCTCGAGGCTATTGTAGAAGACACGTACCTAAGGTGCTTCATAGTGGCACTGAACCTGGTGCCATAGGGCTGGGAAGCAAGCTTCGTACCACTAAACCACGCCTGTAGATTTTAAATGAATAATTCATTCCATTTTCTTATATTTATCTGTACGGCTCAGAGTTCATATTCCACAACAGGCATTTATTCATGTCCCTGAAAAAGTGCAGCTTAATTCTATAGACTTCGATTTTACACTTCTTGGCAACACACTCAAGAATCTCTGGGGTGTTACTTTTTACCGAGAGAAAATTTATTGCCGTCCACTGTAGGGAAATAAAAGTGAAAGGTCGAACTTTATGACCGTTTGTAAATTGTAAAAATGATTTATGTAACTACATTATCAATCAAAGTAACTTATGTGAGATATTTCTCAGATCATCTTTAATTTAGTCACGTATGGTTTCTTATCGTTTGGCTCGAAATAGATATTTTGAATAGAATCAGCATAGTTTAAAGTGGTCGTATGTGATGTATAGTTTCAAACTAAAGCTAGAATTTAATGAGCTGTAGATATAATAGCCAGAAACGTAGCATTGCTTTGCAATCTATTCATTCAGTCTGCAATGGAGCAGTTTGTGGCAAATACCGCTTAAAATTTGTCACTACGTTTCTATTTCTATCGATACTAAATGGTTTTCTCATTGAAACAACGCACAGGAGAGAGAGAGACACTTAAGTAAACCTTCAATGGCAAGACCCATTTAATATTTACAAACACACACACACATATATATATAGTATGATGTAAACCTATACACGCCCATATATTGTTGTTGGCTCATAGAAACTAAAGAAAGAATGTCCATTGATAGGAGTGAGGAAGAAAAGACACGGGACATAAATACGCCAGTCTACATAAATATACATAGTTTAAATGATCAGCTCACTTGACTGATAAAATAACACGCACTTTCACATATATACGCCTTCCTCCACACACACACATATACGTGTGTGTGTATGTATATACATACATATATATATATATATGCATGTCTGTATATGTGTGTATATGCATATCATTTTACGTATTCAAACAGGGAGCGAAGAGAGAGAGAGAGAGAGAAGTGAGAAAACTGAGCGAAAACGACTACACAAGTAGACAGGTGACAGAGCGTGCAAAATATTACAAAAATAAACAAAATATTAAGTATAAACAATGAATGAAAAACGTCGAAGAAAGAGAGCAAAATATTAAAAAGTAAAAGAAAAATAAACGAGAATAGAAATATTTAAGAAGGAAGCGAAATAAAAACAGCAGAATAATTCGTGATAGGAATAAATAAAAATAAGAGAAAATATTCTTTAACTATATATATATATATATATAATATATATATATATATATATATATATATATATATGTATGTATATACATACGTATATATATATATATATATATATATATATATATATATATATATATATATATATATATATATATATATATATATATATATATATAATATATATATATATATAGTGTGTGTGTGTATGGACAATAGCCCAGTTGTTAGAGCAGCGGACTCCCGGACAACACAAAGATACGTAGACACAGATATATGTACATACGACAGGCTTCTTACAGTTTCCATCTACCAAATGGTCTGAGGCGATGATAGAAGACACTTGCCCTAAGTACCATCTGAACCTGAAACCATATGGTTGTTTATATTCATACTCATGCGCATATACAGAGTTGGCCAAAAGTCACCCGACAGTAAATCAAAAGCATTTAATTCCAAGATTTTTTTATGTTTAACAATTGAATGAATTTAATAAAAACATCTAAATATGAAACATCATGGAAACTGTTCAAACTGAAATCCTTCTTGAGCGACACATTTTCCCATTCCAGTCAATACTGAATTACAGATAATATTTATAGAATATTGATTTATTATCGGGTGACTTCTGGCCAAAATGGGTGAGTATATATATATATACATATCGTATATTTATATCGTATATATATATATATATATATCACGTGATCACGTGACCGACCAGACCATCAGATGTTGTTACACATCGCTGGTCACAATGCGTTCGCATGTTTTAGCCTTCGAATGACGCCACCCCGCTGGCTAAGCGAGCAGGCCAATATATATATATATATATATATATATATATATATATATATATATATATATATATATATATATATATATATATCTGTGTGTGTGTGTGTACGTATGTAGGTCATTCATTCATTTCGCCCTTTTCAAGTCTAGCCAGGCACATTGTCCCGGTTTCCCGGTTTCTATGGCGTATGTGTTCCCCTCAGCTGGACTGGACGCCAGTCCATCGCAGCGTTACTCAAGAAACAGGAAGAGAGAAAGTTGTGGTGAAAGAGTACAACAGGGTTCGCCACCACCGCCTGCCGGAGCCTCATGGAGCTTGTAAGTATTTTCACTCAATAAACACACACAACGCCCGGTCTAGGAATCGAACCCGCGAGTCTGCTGCCCTAACCACTGGGCCATTGCGCTTCCACACGTATATAGGTACAAATTATTTAAAATTATTTAAAGTACACAGTATGCAGTTACGAGCTACTTATTGCTTCATGCATTGGAGATGTAGTCTAGGCAAGTTTTAAGAACTTGCCTTGTGTCTCCAAGTTATCCTCGGAATCTGAGCACGTGACATATTCAATTTGAAATCAGGATGCTAGAATAAGAAATATCACGAGAAAATATTAGAAGAACGTGGATGCCAAAAGTGGAAAAGTGAATCGCCAAAAAATGTCTCCCATCTCATCCGTCTCACGAGCTCTTCAACTTTCTCGAGTGGTTTCCGGAGGTATAAGTTTTCAATGGTGTACGTATATTCTTAGCAGAGTACAACTTTCTAGACTACATCTCCCATCTACGAAACTATTAGTAGCTCGTAACTCTATACGAGGGGCGTTCAATAAGTAATGCGCCTGACCCACTTGCAGTTGTTTGATCTAGCTGCATGTGCACTTATTTATATCTCTATAGATTACGTGGCGAATTACAGCTCTGAACTAATTGTGGTTTCTGATTTACAAGTGTTTGAACTGAGTCAAGTGTGAAATGGAGCCTGTTGAGTGTCGAGCAGTGTGATGGTTTGTATTTGAAAGGACGCACACCACGGGAGACTTTGATGAAATGAAAGTAACTTATGGTGATGATGCCCCATCATATGACCTTGTAAAACGCTGGCATTGTGAATTCAAACATAGTCGGAACTCTGTGGAAACAGCTCCCAGATCTGGTCGCCCCCTTCTGCCGTTGATGAGACGTCTGTCCGTCAAGTTGAGGCTGCCATTTTGGAAGGTCAACGCATAACTATTCGCCAAATAGCCCATAAGGTCAAGATTAGTACGGGTCTGTGAAAACTATCATTCATGACCATTTGCATATGCAAAAGGTGTCTGCCAGATGGATTTCCAGGTTGCTCACACCTTCCAGAAGCAAGAACGCGTTGAGTGCTCGAGGATGAATTTGGAGATGTGCCAAGAAGATGAGTCAAAATTTTTCAAAAGATGATCACACGGATAAAACCTGGGTTCATCACTATGATCCATAGACCAAAGCCAGTCAATGCAGTGGAAGTACCGTGACTCACCTCCTCCAAAGAAGGCAAGGGTGCAGCCCTCCGCTGACAAGGTTATGCTCACAGTCTTGGGGACCAGGACGGAGTAGTGATGACAGATTTCCTGGAAAAGGGTACCACAATTACAGGAGCCTATTATGCTTCACTTTTGAGGAAATTAAGAGAAGCTATCAAAATCAAGAGGCGGGGCAAGATCAGCAAAGGCATCCTCCTCCTGCAGGACAACGCTCTCGGTCCACAACTCGCGTGTCGCCAGATCAGAAGCACAGGCGTGCAGCTATGAACTCCTCCCCTTGCACCCTCTGATTTTCACCTCTTCCCAGCCATGAAGTTGATTTTGAAAGAAAGCGTTTCCCAGATGATGCAGCCTTGATTTCTGAAGTCACGTCGTGGTTGGAGGACCAAGCTGGGGTCTTCTACAAAAACGGTCTCCAGAGCTGTATCAAACGATGGGAGAAATGCATAACTCTGGGTAGTTCCTATGTAGGAAAAGACTAATAACTGTGCCAAGTGTCGTTGCTCTACTGCTATGGGAAGTGGGTCAGAGGCATTACTTATTGAACGCCCCTCGTACATTAAATAATGTTTATCTCTCACTGGATAGAATAATTTTGTTGATCTTCACTTAAAACCAAACCATATACCCCCAACACGCGGTTTTCTACTGCAAAGTCATAATCTACTCATGTTTTGCGTGATAGCTACGTTAAGGTGAGTAACTAAATATTATACCATTACGGAGGTGGAGCACTAAGCAGTGATAAGTAAAATTGCAATGTTCAGTCCGAATATGCTTGATGCACGTTCGAACTGGGAAACTAGCTACTCACTGCGTTCGTCACGGAGAATATATCTCGCTTGTTGACAAATGGTGTGTATACATCTAGAACAGATCGCAGCGCCAGCTACCTAGACTGTGAGATGCTAGCATTTCGGAGTAGTTATCTCCTCTTCGGTCACAGACACCAGGTAGAGGACGCTACGAGCTGATTGAAGATATTACCTCTTTTATGCCGTTCCACTCACCGTACGGTGACTGGCAGCGCTATTCGGCGGTCCGCCGTAAGTAAATTACGATGGAGGAGCACTAAGCAGTGATAAGAAAAGTTGCAATGTTATCATTAGTGAGTAGCATATTCCACAGTTCGAACGTGCATCAAGCATGTTCGAACTGATAATAACAGTGCAAAGATTCTACCAATTTAGTCACTAAATTAGATTTGTACTACATGGATTACTCTACTAAGAATATGCTTACACCACCGAATAACCTATGCCTCAGGATGCTTCTCAAGACAGTTGAAAATCTCGTGAGACGGATGAGATGGAAGTTCCTATTTTTGATACTTCATCCTTCTACATTTTGCATCTACCGTCTCGTTTTGCTCGTGCCTAAACTGCATCTGAAATGTAGGAAATTGAAATAGCTCGTAATTATATGCGCAGGAGTGGTTGTGTGGTAAGAAGCTTGCTTCCGGTTGAACAGTGAGGACGTGTAGCTTTGAGCTCCGTCCTAAAAAGAACAAAAACAGTATTCTTCACGCACCTGTTGAAGTCGTCACGCTGGTATGCAGCTGGCAAAAGTTGAACTGAAAGACGCTCTACTGTAAGGTAAGACTTTTTGCTTTGTGAGTCCGGTAGGATTTGTTGCCTGTTGGTTTAATTTTTTTGAACAGGCAGGGAGTCCTTACTGGATTCGGGGCCTTTTGTCTGCCTTGCTGTGGAGACGTGTGTGTTGTCTCACATAATTGTGAGAAATTGTATTTGAAAATGTTTGTGCCCACGTGGATTTAAAGGATTGGCCAGGAGCACCTTTCGGCCGGAAATTTATTTCTTTGCCTGGATTTGAACTCTCTTTTCACAGCTATCATTTATTTAAAAAAAAAGAAAGAACTTTATTTGAACTGTTAATTTTATTTTTTCTTCCCTTCTGTTGTGTCTTCTTTCTTTTTTTGTGTATCTTTCTTTATTTGAAAACGTATTGACGAACTGTATTTGAACTTTTTATTTAAAACAAAATGGCAAAGGAAATATTAGTGTGGGAATTAACACCTCCCAAATCATGGCTAAAAGAGTTCGAAAGGAAGACGGTGGTGTTGAGGACTTATTCAAAGTCACTCGATACCATAACCGTCTTCCCGAAAGCCACAATTTTGAAAGAGCTGGCAGAATACATGCCAGCTATTAAATTTATTTCACGGGGAGTCAAATTTGCAACGGTCTGGTTGCTATTTGACTTCCCCAAAGAAGCTTGCGATTTTGAAAGCCGGCCCCTCGAGGGGAAGGAAATAATGTTTCTTCCCAGTTATTGTGGGAAGAAGTTAATGAGGGCTTGGGTTTGCGGCTTGCCACCCGGAATTGAGCCCGAGTGGATAGAGGACTCTATCCGCCGGGGTCTGGGTGGTAGCAGTACCAAGCTGCTCAACGTAAAAATTTTGCCTGCGGCTGATTGGGAGGAGTCAAAAGCTGTGTTGACCCTATGGACCCAATCAGCCGAAAGTCTGGTTTTCCCAGATTTTTTGAGGATGGCCGGGTCTAGGTATCCGGTGATGCTCGAGGGACGCCCCCCCCCCACAAGTGTCACCTGTGCCTGGAGACCGGCCACATCAAGAAAAACTTCCCCAAGGACCAAAGTAGGATCCTGGAGCAGTTAACAGGGGAACCACTCCCCGCTCCCTCAATGGAGGGAGAGAAGGAGGAGGATGTCAAGGAGGTGCAAACCTCCTCGAAAAACCGAAAGCGAAAGGTGAGAAACCTAGAGCTGCGGGAGAAAAGGAAGACCTGCTGGACACAGCAAGGGAACACCACCTTCCGGCAGCCCAAGGGAAAGAGAAAAGAAAAAAGAAAAACGGGACATTGCCAGCAGGTTGTGACACGCTGCCGACGTGTCCCGATTCTCTTTTGGCGGGTGTGCCGCTGGAGGAGGAATTTTTGATCCTCTTCCACAAGGGAGGAACCTTGCAAAATAAAATCAAAAAGATTGAAAGGAAGTGCCGGTGGGAGGGGCTTCTGTCCTACACGGAGGACCCTGAGTGGCCTTCGCAGGTGGCTGCGGAGGTCATATGGGAGAACGATCTGTGTAGGATAACGAACTACTTCCCGAAGGACTCCTTCAGATATATGTTGAAACCTTTAAGTTCGGAACGGACCAGGTGCTTCGATGAAGCGAGGAGCCTGGCCGGGCGGAAAAATAGAAGAGGTGTATTACCTCAAAAAGAGACTAAAAATGTAAAAAGTGAGAGGATTATTGCCTCGTGTTTGTGTTTTATTTTTAATTTTGAACTGTGTAAGAGGTTTATTGCCTCATTGTGTTTTAAAAAAAAAAGAAAAAAAGAACAATGTTTTAAAGAAGCGAAAGTCGGCGGGCGCTTTTCGTCTTCTCCCATCCTTATATCATCATCATTCATCTCATTAATGTCTCTGTCTTGGTTTTGGAAGGTAGCTCCTGCCAGGCTGCACTCAGCAACATCGCTGAGAACTGATAAAGTGGTTCTTCTATCTGTATATTTTGAGAGACGTGCTTCCAGGGTTAGGGTGGAGGATATACCCCCCAGAAGTGGATGTAGCTCAATGCCTAAGCAAATAAGTGTTTACGATATTTCAAAGAAGCACAATGTAAACAACCTTCATAAGAATGATAATTATCTGTCGCTAATATTTGTGTCATAAACTAGTGTTTAAAAAAATGTATCAACTGGTTCAATGAAGTCGCTCGAAGGTGGGGAGGAACGGTTTCATTTCATCTTTCATTATATTAATTCATTCTTTCTATCCGTTTTATTTTTTGTCCCCACCTTGTGCTGTCTCCTCTATGTCCGGCCTTCATGGCCAATTTCATAAAATAAAGAAGCTTGCTTCCAAACCACACGGTTCCAGGTTCAGTCCCACTGCATGGTAACTTGGACAAGTGTCTTCTGCGATATCCTCGGGCCGACCAAAGCCTTGTGAGGGGATTTCGTAGACAGAAACTGAAAAAATCCAGTCATACATATATATATATATATATATATATATATATATATATATATATATGAGGTTGTGAGCTCGAATCCCGGACCGGGCTGCGTGTTGTGTTCTTGAGCAAGGCACTTTATTCACGTTGCTCCAGTTCACTCAGCTGTAGAAATGAGTTGCGACGTCACTGGTGCCAAGCTGTATCGACCTTTGCCTTTCCCTTGGATAACATCAGTGGCTTGGAGAAAGGAAGCTGGTATGCATGGGCGACTGCTGGTCTTCCATAAAACAACCTTGCCCGGACTTGTGTCTAGGAGGGTAACTTTCTAGGTGCAATCCCATGGTCATTCATGACCGAAGGGGGTCTTTACCCTTTATATATGTGTGTGTGTGTGTGTGTGTATGATATAGTATAATATAATATATATATATATATATATGAGGTTGTGAGCTCGAATCCCGGACCGGGCTGCGTGTTGTGTTCTTGAGCAAGGCACTTTATTTCGCGTTGCTCCAGTTCACTCAGCTGTAGAAATGAGTTGCGACGTCACTGGTGCCAAGCTGTATCGACCTTTGCCTTTCCCTTGGATAACATCAGTGGCTTGGAGAAAGGAAGCTGGTATGCATGGGCGACTGCTGGTCTTCCATAAAACAACCTTGCCCGGACTTGTGTCTAGGAGGGTAACTTTCTAGGTGCAATCCCATGGTCATTCATGACCGAAGGGGGTCTTTACCCTTTATATATGTGTGTGTGTGTGTGTGTGTGTATGATATAGTATAATATATATATATATATATAATATAATATATATATATATATATATATATATATATATATATGTATGTACGTATGCATTTATGTTTGTTCTCCATCATCGCTTGACAACCGATGTTGATGTGTTTACGTCCCTGTGACTTAATGGTTCGGTAAAAGAGATTGATAGAATAAGTACTAGGCTTACAAAGAATAAGTCCTGGGGTTGATTTGTTCGACTAAACGAGATACTCCAGTATGGCCGCAGTCAAATGACGAAAACAAGTAGAAGAGTAAAAGGGAACATATATATACATATATGTATTATTATTATTATTATTATTATTATTATTATTATTATTATTATTATTATCTGATTGAAAGCAACGCATCCATTTCAAAGTAAGCTTATCTTTATTTTCTCTCATCCTTTATCTAATTCCTTTTTTCCTCCCCTTCACCGTTTTCTATCTCTCTGTCTGTCTCTCTTTCCCTCTTTTTCCGTTTCTCTCTCTCGTTGTTCACACGTGACCATCGTCCATCCTTCTCTTCCTCACGTGATCATCTTTCTTTTCTTTCACGATTGTCGTAAGGATAGCACGTATCCTCTCTTTCGCTTACATCTTGTCTCTTGTAAAAAAATGTTTCTCCAGCATTCGCTACTTTTACTCTCGTTTTGGTCTAATGACTTTGTATGAGTCCCAAATTTTATTTTGGCACGTATAGGAGCAACTGTCTTCGAAGACTCATATTGTCGTTCAGTGCTCGAAACTAGGAGTAGATAGACAGCTGACATAGATACATACATATATTTGCATGTATCTATGTGTGTATATATATCATGAAAGATCGCTAGCCACTGCACATTATTTATTTTCTCTCCTTGTTTCTTTCTATGTCCCTTTCATTGAAAGAGCGTAGGCTCGAAACGTCAGAGACTTTTTCACTTCCCGAACGTAATACTAATACATCTATTTGTTGTCTACGCCACCTGTCTTCGTCTTTTGTTTTTTTTTGTAAATTCTCCGTATATATATATATATATATATATATATATAGATATATATATATATATATATATATATATATATATATATATATATACGGCAGCGATTATTCTTATATCTATAAGAATGCCATATTAATATGGCGATAACAATTAATTTCCAGTGAACGCTGCCGTAATCTCTTTTATAGAGACTTAGTAATTTTAATATTTCTATTATATATATATATATATATATATATATATAATATATATATATATATATATATATATTATATATATTATTTATATTCTATACATCATCATCATCATTGTTCGACCGTGGTCGAGACAATGGAATTTACCATGTTACGCCTGACTTCACGGTCTATCATGGCATTACGGATCTCCTGTTGCTGGATGCCTGTATCCTTGGAGATTACATCAGGGTAGGAGAGTGTGCGCCCTCTGGTATTGCGAGTAGATGGCTTCCAGAAGAGAAGAGTAGAAATTACCTCTTTTTCAGCTCTACAACAATGGACTCTCCTACCTTTCACAAGAGATGTCACAGGTGGTAGTTTCCCATATATTTGCATTTTGGTTGGATGGCGCTTCCACGAGAGATTTTGAGCTCTAATAAGGAGGCGAGTGTAGGTTCCATCCAACCGCCTCTCAAGCTTCTTTGATAACGTCCAGGTTTCTGAGCCATATAGTAGAATTGGTTCGACTGTGGCTTTGAATATTTCAAGTTTGAAGTCTCTACTTAGATTTGATGACCAGATCTTATGCATGTCATTACAGGCTGACCAGGCCATACCCTTTCTAGTTAGAAAGTCTTTTCCAGATGATGATATGTATGACCCAAGATATTTGTAATCAGAAACCATATTTAAAGGCGCATTGTTGAGAGTGTGGATGATGCAATCACTGTTGGACAGGCACTTGTTTATGTATTCAGTCTTGGCCTCATTGAGGTAAAGACCTACACAATTTGAGGCTTGTTCAAGAGATTGTAAAAGAGACTGGGCATTGGAGAGAGAATCACTGATAAGAGCGATGTCGTCAGCAAAGTCAGTGTCTGTCAAGTACTCAGCTGGGTGTCTGAAACTTCTTCTTGGTTTTATTTCAAAGCCCTTGCCAGAGATGGTATCAGCTGACATACGTAGCACATAATCAACAACAATGAGGAAAAGAAATGGGGCGAGTGTGTCTCCCTGCAGTATTCCGGCTTTGATTGAGAAAGATGGTGTTTCTCCGTCAGGGGTTAAGATGGTTGAAGACGTATCTGTGTAGAGGACCTTAATGGCAGAAATGATCTTGTCTGGTATCCCATAGAGCTTAAAGATTTCAAACATCTTGTACCTATCTACAGAATCGAACGCTTTAGAAAAGTCTACAAATACCATTGCAAGATCGCGATTAAATGCTTTTGATTCTTCAATAAGTCTGCGTAGGCATAGTATCTGGCTCAGCGTTGAGCGCCCATGTCTGAATCCATTTTGGTTCTTTCGGAACATATATATATGTATTAATTGATTGATTGATTGATTAATTGATTGCCTTCCTGTGAAATCTTCACACCAATTTATAGCAACTGATTCAGCTGAATTCTTTCCGAAAGCAAAGATACGAAGGTATTGATTCCTCTCCAATAGTTTTATCCATATACAGATATAGTAATTTTCTACGGACATATACATGTACTCGTATGTTTCCTGTTGTATTTCTACCATTGTGGACATATTCTCTTATTTGTTTCAGTCGTTTGACTGCGGCCACGCCTATAGTCGAACAAATCGACCCCAGCACGTATTCTTTGTAAGCTTAGTACTTATTCTCTTGCCGAACCGCTAAGTGACGGGGGCGTAAATACACCAGCATCTGTTGTCAAGCGATGCTGGTGGGAAAACACAGACACACAAACATATACAGATATATATATATACATACATATATATATATATATATATATATATATATATATATATATATATATATATAGACGACAGGCTTCTTTCAGTTTCCCTCTACCAAATCCACTCACAAAGCTTTGGTCGGCCTGGGGCTATAGTAGAAGACACTTGCCCAAGGTGCCGCCAGTGGGACTGGACCCGGAACCATGTGGTTGGTAAGCAAGCTACTTTATTTCATAAAATTTGTCATCATAGACAGTACAAAGAGTGTGTAGCTTTGCGGGCCGGACAAACACATTAATGAATGATAATGAAATAGAATGAATAAATGAGAGACGAAACCCAACACCCGCCGATTGGATTTTTCTCGAAAACATATTTTCTTTTTTTAAAAAATCAATGTTTCAAACCTCTTACAAGAAGGAAGCACTAAAACCTCTTACTTAACATGTTTTTTTTTTAAACACACAATTGAGGTTATAAACCACTACAAATAATACAATAAGCTGAGGTTTCAAACCCTATAACGAGGGTCTTTCACCTCCTACTCTTCGATACATCCATCGATATATTCATCATTATCTTCAATGCCGCTTGAGTTCCTGTATTCCGCCATTTCCCATGCCTCATTCATGTAGGACATGTAAGGGCATGTAAGGGCCACCCGGCCATTTGCGACACTCCTTCCCAAATCCTTTAAGCCTTTCCCACAAGGGAAACCTTATGACCTCCTCTGCTATCTGCGGAGGCCATTCGGGATCCCGTGTGAAGGGCATATCTGCTGTCTCTTTATGTTCTTCTACTATTTTTCCACCTCCCCGCCCTTGTAGAAAAAGATAATTAATTGATCATCTTTAAGGGTGGGGTGGTTTCTTCCACCGTGGGTGGCATAACTTCGGGACATGCAGACGGCACATCATCTCCCCGCTGAGATGACCCGTTCTTCTTCCTTCTTTTTTTCTTTTCTTTCTGACTTCGGGAGAGTGGAGCTCTTCCGCTTTGTACGGAGACGCTCCCCCGCCTCCCGAAGCCTTAGGTTCCTTCAGCGGGCAACTATTGTTGCCCGCCTTCTGCCTTTTTAATCCTTTTTTAGTTGAGGAGGCTGAAGCCTCCTCGACCACATCCACCTCTCCCTTTGACCGGGTAGGGGAAGTGGCATCTAGTGACTGTTCCATGACCTTACCATGGTCCTGAGGGCAGTTTCTTTTAATGTGGCCTGGCTGCAGGCACGAGTGACACTTGGGGGGACGTCCCTCAAGTATCACCGGATACCTGCAGCCAGCCATTTTCAAGAGATCTGGAAAAACCAGATCTGTTGCGGCCGATGGGGTCCACAGGGTCAAAATCGCTTTTGACCCTTCCCAATCGACCGCCGGCAATACCCTTACATTTAAGAGCCTGGGCCCGCCATCCCCCAGTCCCCGTCGCATGGTATCTTCAATCCAATCCGCTTCGGTGCCTGGGGATAACCCACATACCCAGGCTCGTATTAATTTTCTTCCACAATATGACGGAAGGAACAGAATTTCCTTGCCTTCTAAAGGCTGATTCGCAAACCGGAGAGCCTTTTCCCCGTTGTCAAACAGCAACCATAGAGAGAGAGAAAGTGTATGTGTGTGTATGTGTGTTTGTGTGCGTGCGTGTGTGTATATGTGTGTGAGTGAGTGACTGTGTATCCGAAACTGTGAATATGCTTTCCAGAAGATAATACTCTATATAATACCACGGTGTACTGAAAGGTTCCTTTCAGATTCACACACTTATTGCAGTGCTCCTTCATTTTTTCTAAATCCTGGAAAAAGACTCGGAAGGATTGGCCAGCAACCAGGCCTTTCGTGACATCCTTAAAACCAGGAATCTTTCAGCAGCTCCTTGTATTACAAACAATGCATATTGTATATAATAATATGAGACCGAATCAATTTTGGCAGAAAAACTAGTGTTCAGTTTCTCTAATCCCTGTAAAAGAACCCGGAAAGTTAGGCCTCCAACAAGTCCTTTTGCGACACCCTTAAAGCCAGGAACTTTTCACTCCCACTCGTATATAATAAAGGAATGAAAGAATATAGACGATATAAAGCAGTAAAGTGTAAAAAGGAGAGAAGTGTGACGACTGTAAGGTAAGAATAAATAGAATCAAAGTTATTACGTTACAATGAAAAACACAAATAAAAGAAAAAATTGAGGAATAATATAAAGTAGTGAAATGTAAAGTTCAAGACGAATGAACTATATATATGAAGAAGATGCAAACAAATTTATTACGAAGATACATGGAGAATAGATTTAGATGCTGTAAAACCATAAATGAACGTTGGGGAAACTATGGAAAGTATCTTCACAGGAGCCAAGTTCTTTGAGAATTTTGAAAGATCACGTGAAATGTGATGGCTAGAAAACGGCATTCTTTTGTTCTTTTGATTTCAGATTCTTTATATCCAAAGATTGTTCTTAGACGTAGAGAGACATATACGAAATATTTCTATAAATAAGTTTGTTTTGTGAGAGTTTTTTTTTGCTCTTTCCTTTATATTTTTCAATAACAGTATCGTAATCTGAAGAATATTTTTCCCGGTCCGGAACAATGAAAGAGAAAACTTCACTGCTGATACTATTTCTTTTGGAATCGTTGATAATGAGAGTAGCGGTTAGGAGCGCACGAGCGAGACAGACACTTCAAAAATATGTAGTCTGAGCTAAAAGCTTGCTCGTGTTACTTGGTGCGACGCATCTTGGCATCCATCTTAACTGCCTCGCGAGAAATCTGTCTAACTGCTGTTCTTGCCGCGACTGTCATTTAAATTCAGATCATCTTTAGTCGAGCAGTTCAGACTAACAGTCAGAAACATCCCAACCGTGACCATCCTCTTTTTTTCACCTAGATACGGTGACATCTGGAACTACGTTATCTAATGCATTCATTTTTTTTCTAAAACGGTCAGGTATGATTTAATGCAGGTTTAGTTGGAGCACGTTGGTAGTTGTTGGTAGTTCTGTGCTAAAGCAACTTGGTACCATTATGAGGAATCCACTTATAGAATGGCATTAAGATATCTCCCCAGAAATAAACATTTTTAAGCTGCTTTGCATGACATATAAATCAACTCACTTCCGATATCGACTTGCCCAAGACCGCCTTTGTTTTCATCATACACAATTCCTGCTTTAAAGTGCTCTAAATTAAAACCTTCCGCCATGTTGATTTATGTTCGAAATAAGGCAGCGAACTAACAGAATCGTTAGCATGTCTTTACGTTCTGAGTTCAGATGCCATCGGTGTCGACTTTGCCTTTCGTCCCTTCGCAGTCGATAAAATAAGTACTAGTTGAGCAATGGGCTCAATAAAGAATGACTTACCCACTCTCCTGAAATTGGTAGCCTTTTGCCAAAATTTGTTCCAAATACCTGCTTAATAATGACACAGTTACTTTACTAAATTTTTTATTATTTTCAAAATTTATGGAAACAACGACTGCATTTCAGCAGAAATACGGTAATAATAGCGTCAATGGGTAACATTTATCGAAAAGCGGGCCGTATGGGACACGGCTGTCATAAGGCAGGCTGCACTACTGAAAGGAAAAAAAATAGAAAGATTTTTTAAACTAAAGAAATGTTTCGTTAGTCATGCGATTCAGAAAATCCTGTGGACCGGAGGTTTTCTATGACAGCTTTGAAGTTACTTTAGTAAGATGAATTTATTTAAGTTTGGCAAGTTCAAAGCAACAGTAATTTAAACAATTACTTTTATACTAATGAACTTAATAACAACAACAACAACAACAATAATAATAATAATAATAATAATAATAATAATAATAATAATGGCTTCAAATTTGGCCACAAGAGCAGCCATTTAGGGGAAGGGGATGAGTCGATTACATCGATCCCAGTGTTTCAATGTTACTCAATTTATCGACCTAGGAAAGGATGAAAGGTAAGGTCGACGTCGGTGGAATTTGAACTCAGAACGTAGCGGCGGATAAAATGCCGCTAAGCATTTCGTGCCGCTTGCTAACGATTCTGCCAACTAGCCGCCTTAAAATAATAATAATTATCCTTTCAACTATAGACATACGGTCTGGAATTTTGGGAGAGGGGGGTAGTCGATTACAGCGACCCCATTGTTTCACTGGTACCTAATTTATCGACCCCGAAAGGATGAAAGAGAAACTTGACCTTGGCGGAATTTGAACTCAGAACGCAGCAACTGGCGAAATGACGCTAAGCATTTCGTCCAGTGCGCTAACGAAACTACCAACTCGCCGCCGTAATGATAATAATAATAATAATAATAATAATGATAATGATAATACCAACAACAACAGCAACAACACTATATCGATAGAGTTTGAATTTAGTGTTTATAACTATGTGACTGCGTATAGCAACTCATATCAAATGCCTTAAAAATGTCGAATAGAATTTAATGAATTAATTACATAATTTCGTTTATGTTCAATCAATCCGATAAATAGTAATTAGAAATGGATAATTAGTGAGTGATTGCATGGCTTACGTAGGTTCTTTTTTTAGTCTAATTTACCAAAATTTCTTAAAGTCATAAAACTTGCCAATCGTAAAAAAAAATATCGAATGCAATCTAGCTTCACATCCTGCCAGCTGGCAAATAGAGAGGGAAAGAGGGATAGTGAGAGAGAGATAGAGAGAGAAAGAGAGAAAGAGAGAAAGGAGCAGAGTGGGGATAGAGAGAGAGGGAGAGAGGAGCAGAGTGGTGAGGGAGAGAGAGAGACAGAGAATTCTGACCAAATCAGAAACGTCGCAGCGTCCAATGAAATCCACATTTGCAATTCATACAGATTTCAATCAAAATATTCCATGAATATTTAATATTTCTTCTACTCTGCTTACTCACATGTTACAACGACACAGACACAAACACACAAACAAACACATTCATATACATGCGTATACATACATACATACATACATACATACATACATACATGCATATAGAAAGAGAGATAAACATATACGCACATATATACATATATATGCATATATGTGTATCACACACACAGACACACACATATGTTACGATATCGACAAGAGTATCGGATGTTGTTATACATCGCTTGTCACAATACGCTTCGCATAGTTTTAACATTCGTATGACGCCATGATGCTGGCTAGGCGAGCAGGCCTACATTAGCCCTGATTGGAAGATTATTCCGTCGCAGGGTAAGCCTTAGCTGAGTGAACTGGAGCAAGGTAAAATAGAGTAATCCCTCGCCCTTTCGCGGTTCACGGTTTATTATTTAAGCTGACGTCGATTCCTCCGTGGTGTTGTTTTGCATTTATGATAAAATAAATATATACAAATTCTAAAAATTACAGAAAAAATATACAGTGCAGAACAGTTTCTCCTAGTTTAATGCAACAGACCGCGGATTTGCCGCGGTAATGTTTGGTGAGTTTTAACGGTACTCCTGCTTTTACGAGTACTTGCATATAACGTCTAATGGTATTGATCTTTATAAGGCGGCTAGCAGGCAGAAACGTTAGTATGCTGGGCGAAATGCATAGCCGTATTTCGTCTGCCGCTACGTTCTGAGTTCAAATTCCGCCGTGGTCGACTTCGCCTTTCATCCTTTCGGGGTCGATAAATTAAGTACCCGTTACGCACTGGGGTCGATGTAATCGGCTTAATCCGTTTGTCTGTCCGTGTTTGTCCCCTCTGAGTTTAGCCCCTTGTGGGTAGTAAAGAAATAGCTATTGATCTTCATCTTTTGTTTCAGTCATTAGACTACGGCCATGCTGCAGCACTTCCATGAAGAATTTTTAGTCGAATGAATCTATTGCAGGAATTCTTATTCTTATTCTATAAGTTTCTTTTTACCAAAACCCTTGATTCCGGGGGCGTAAACACAAAGCAACACCGGTTGTCAAACTGTGATGGGGGTCAAACAGACACACACATACACACATATACAGGACGGTCTTCATTCAGTTTCTCTCTACCAAATCCACTCACAAGGTTATTGGTTACAGCAGAAGACACTTGCACAAGAAGCCACACAGTGGGACTGAACCTGGAACAATGTGGTCGGGAAGCACGCTTCTTACCACACAGCCCCGTGTGCACCTGGTGTCATTTAGCGAACATGATACTAATGCAATATAATAAATTTAATGCATCTATTGTACAAGGGGTGGGGCTGAAAATGCCTTGCTTTGGCTGAAAGAAACAATGCAGGAGAATCAGTTATGATTTTATTCAATATAATCCCGTCTCAGATTCACACACTTATTGCAGCGCTCCTTCAGTTTTTCTAAGCCCTGGAAAAGGACTCGGAAAGTTGGGTCACCAATCAAGCCTTTCGCGACACCCTTAAAATCAGGAACCTTTCAACAGCCTCTTGTATAACAAACAATGCATATCATTGCATATTGTATATAATAATATGGGACGGAATCAATCCTGGCAGGAAAACTAGCTTGCATTTATGCATATAATGCATATTATATATATATATATATATATATAATATATATATATATATATATATATATACAGAGGTTGGACATAGCTAGCAAGCTGGATGGATGGGTGGATGGATGGATTGCCATAACCATAGTTTAGGCCCTCAGTTTCTGATGTAGTCTTACGAGCGCTGTTGTAAAGTACGAAGTGTCTCAGATCTGATTACTCAGCAATTATTCTACGGGGTAAGAGAATGACGAGAGGAGAGAGAAAGAGAGAGAGAGAGAGACAGACAGACAGACAAAAACAGAAAGAAACAGAGAGAGGATGTGTATTTATGTATTATGTATGCATGTATGCATGTATGCATATATACGTGAGTGTACATACAGATATATATATATATATATTATATGTGTGTGTGAGTGTCTATACTCTCACACACACACAGAGGGTGCGTCAGTTTTTTGAGGTCACTTGTAATATTTTCGAAAAGGACGCATAGTTCACCAAACAAAAGTAGTATTTGCAAACAAAATTGGTACAAATAATCTTGAGAATGCTTTTATCCCGCCTATTCACTGAATCCACCATTAACATCAGTGACTGCTTCTATACAGAATTGGAAGAGTTGATACGATCGAATCAGATGATCTATATCCATTTGTGACCTAGAGTTAATTATGGCAGACTTGAAAGATCGTATAGTGTTATGGAGAGTGTTGATTGGCCTCTCTACTACGCCCCATACGTAAATGTTCAGTGGATTGAGGACTGGTGAGCTAGGTACCTGAGAGAACATAATCATGGAGGTTAATATGCATCCATGCTTGGACTGTCCGAGCCTTATCAGACGGTGCAGAGTCTTGTTGGAAGATTTTCGATCTTCCGTTGCATTTTCTGTCTAACCAGAGCCTCACAAATTTCTCAAACACATTTGTGTAGACAGTGGCATTAACTCTTACATCCTGTGAAAAAACATAAGGAGGAATGACATTCCCCTCGTTGCTGATGACTCCCAGAACTATCAGAGCTGCTGGGGATTTTGTATGCATGACTGTTGAGCCCCAATAGGGTCTCTGCATAACCATTTGTCGTTCTTTCGGCTTTCTCTTTTGCTCTGATCAAATTTTTTCCACGTCGTTGGAAAACAAAAGCTTTTCAGCCTCTTAGTGTTTTAACTTGTTTAGAAGGCGCTTTGCATAGATTGAATGATTCTCTCTTGTCACATCTGACATAAGTTGATCACTACGCATCACATATTTATTTCAATATTTCTTGTTAATAGAGACAGAGCTGCTTTCTAACCTAGATCCAAGGCTCCTTCATTGGAATTTTAAAATCAACAACAGGGTATTTTTGTTTTTTATATATGTATGTACGTATTCATATATGTATGTATGTATGTATGTATGTATGTATGTATGTATGTATGTATGTATGTATGTATGTATGTATGTATTATGTATGTATAAATTGTGTGTGGATTAGATTGCTTTGAATTAATTTTCTCTTTATGCTCTTTACGCTCAAATCCCTTCGAGGTTAACTTTTCTTTTCCTCCTTTCGGAGTCGTTAATTAATGTAGCAGTCATGTACAGGGTCGATTCCTCTCTATATATATATATATATATTTTGTTTTTCATTCTCTGGAGAAAATTGACTGTGGGATGGCCTCCTCCAGTGTAAATAATTCTCTCTTATATAGACACAAGACTGAAACGTTAGGACAAAGAGCCGGTCAATTACATCTAAGTCATTGCTAGACTGTTACTTATTTTATCGGCTACGAAATGATGTAAGGCAAACTCAACCTGGGTGGAATTTAGACTCAAAACGTAAAGCCAGAAAAAAGGCCGAGAAGTAGTCAGTCAGACTCTGCCAGTTCGCCTCCTTTTGCCGTGCTTAATAATGCCCAGAATGTCACGATGGTGCACCTGGAATTCCGTCCAAGCGTTTAAACCCAAGGAAATACATATGCATATGTATGTGTATACATGGGTGTGTATGTATGTATAAATGTATAGATACGCCCGCATGAGTGAGTATGTGTATGTGTGTGCGTGTGTGTGTGTGTGTGTGTGCCAAGCTGGGTATTGAAAAATATAACGTTACTTAACAACTACCACAGAGCTTCTATTCATTGGATGTTTACCATAGAGCTATGCAAGAGCTAACCTTTGTTTTGCTTTGGGTTTTTTTTCCTACACCCACCATTGCCGTCTATTAGATGTTTTCCGAAATGTGTAATATGATAGTATCATTGGGAAAAAAATGAAGAGATGTGTCAGTTGTGGCTCTGCTATTTCGATTGAAAGAACCTACAACGCTCGCTCCACAACGTTCCAAGAACCGCCTCGTCGCTGCGCAGCTAAAAGCCAACAGGCAATTATGCAGATGGAATTTTGGAACTGGTTTTTATACCAAGAAAGAAGGGAAACAACTAGAAAAAATACACAACAGAAGCAACAACAATAATAAACAATAAAAGCACCAGCAGTAACAACAGGCTGGCGATGTTCCTAGTTCCACATGGTGCCAGGAGGAGGAATCGAAACCTTATTAACTGATAGCCCAACTCTTATTCATTCACACGATACTTTATCAATTTAACTTATAAGCTAATTACATGGCTAATATAAAAATTACAAAGATAGTGAAATACGTTGTACGTTAGAGGTTTCGGAAATATATAAACAAATATTTGGATCGCTTAAAATATTCGAGTAACTTACCAATACAACGCTACTGTATATCTCCTTCCTTTACGACACTCTAGTCTGCGATCGTTCTATCATTCTCTACACATTAGATTATATTACTCTCAAAACACGCCAAAACAACGTCTCGCAGTTCTATCGTGCAGTAATATTTAACATATACCTAATCTATAAAACTGTTTTTGAGCAACAATAACAACAGCAACAACAACCAGAATGTATAAGACATCTTCAGTTTCCGGAACAGAAATTCAATACACATACTTTAAATATATATATATATATATATATAATATATATATATATATATATATATATATATGCATATATATAGTTGTATTTATATATATTTGTATATATATATATATATATATTTATATACATACATGCATATCTATATATATATATATATATATGTATATATATATATATATATATATATATATATATATATATTCGCATATGTGTGTGCGTGTGTGCGCATATATATAGGTATATAGGCACCAGCACTGAAAACACATTCGTAGACATACAGACAGACACTTGTTCACATGTTGAAGCAGACAGACATTCCTCCACAACCAGCAAAAGCCGACAGCGTTGGAATCCAGACATACACACACGCACGCACACACACACTCACACACATACATACATACACACACACACATATATATATACATACATATATATATATATATATATATATATATATATATATATATAAACACAAGTACACACACAGGCACATATATATGCGTATATGTAGTTGTGTGTGTGCGTGCGCACGTGTCTGTCCGAGTGTGTCTGTGTTTGTGTGCATGTTTATGTATAGAATAAAAGCAAATTATATATAGAATTGCATTACTTCCATAAGTCAGATATGTGTATACAGGAAACATGTGTATATGTGTCCTTGTGCATGTGCGTGCGTCCATGTGTGTATATATATATATATATATATATATATATATATATATATATATGTATATATATATATATGTATATGTATTTGTATATATACATATATATATATATACACACACACAGACAGACAGATAGATAGATAGATAGATAGATAGATATTGGAGAAAGAGAGACAAAGAGAGGGGGGAGGAGGCATCCTTCTTTTGGCCCTCTTAAAGTCTTGACTCAGCCTATTACTTCGTGAAAGAATAAGAGAGGACGACTTTGAGATAAGGAGAAGAATCAACTCCCGTATAATGCTGGTACTTTATTTATGGACCCTGCTCGAAACAGCAAATACAAACGTCCCTTTTACCTTGTGATACTGGTGGTTTTGTATCTACTAAATTGTTTGCGATTATTATGGTCTATAAGAAGAGAAACGATTGTCAAACTAATTTCCTTACTTCGACACCCAATTTCATTTACATGCCGCTTGGTCATGCGAATCTCAGGTATTTCTCAGCATTATCTGTGTTTCAGAGAAGTCTGTGCAATTTCCGGTGAATCAATCGAGAACAAGTTCTACTTCATACGATACTTCTTAGGGTCTTAATTTTGATTCTTAATTTTGATCATTGTTCTGAAGCATTGAATGGTCACCACTTGAGGACAATCCTGTGTGCGGAAGGTTTCTGTTACATTTTCAGAGCTTGGATTATTTCAGTTCGGCCGCATCTACTTCATGACCATTCTAAATTAGCTGTCTTAACAGTTTCAATTCGCATGATCCTATAGGGGGCCAATATTGCAGCAGTTAGATATATTGAGGGATATTTCACTTCAACTGGGATACATAAAGATCAATAATATCTGCATCATGGTGCAGGAGGTGAAAATTGAACAACTGAATACCTACCTTCAAAAATGGCCGAGATTCGTTTATTTCCTTGCTTATAGACAATGGAATAATTATTTATTATTATATATAACTGTCCTTTTAAGGTGGTGAGCTGGCAGAATCGTAGCACACCGGGGAAAATGTTTAACAGAATTTCACCCGTCTTCATGTTCTGAGTTCAAATTCTGCCGAGGTCGATTTTGCCTTTAATCCTTTCGGGGTCGACGAAATGAGTACCTGCTCAGGACTGGAGTCGTAGTTGACTTACCCCTTCTCTGACATTGTTGGCCTTGTGCCAAAATTTGAAACCAATATATAACTGCCTGTTGATGTGTACATACATGCACACGCTGTTGATTTTGCTGAAATTCTAATTAAGGATCTTTGGATCTAGGTTTGAAACCGGCTCTTTCTCTATTGGCAAGAAACCTTGAAATGTAACTAAACAATGACATACATACATGCATAGTTCCCTAAACGCAGTGTGTGTATGTATGTACGTCATTTTGAATAATAATTGTTTATGGAATAAAATTTTAAGATTCGATATCTGTGTGCGTATACGTGTGTGTGTGTGTGTGTGTGTGTGTGTGTGTAGCATGTATGTATATATTGTTAGAGAGAGAAAGAGGGCAGCAGATTCGAGTTGTGCATGTTTATTGTACAATCTTAATTCGTAACTTAGTCACTAGATCCCAAATACTCCATTAAATCCTTTCTTATACTATGTAGTTATATAACGCAAGGGGATTTTCCCGTTGTTCCGTTGAATCTGCCATCCACCGTCCTCAACATGCGATTATAATGAAGCTGTATTTTTTTCCGACATCACATTGCTAACAACATATGTCAGAAATAATCCAGCTAGGTTTTGAACAGTTCTGTGCATGTTCACAAGTATATATATATATATAATATTATATTAACACCGAACAACTAAATGAATAAAAACGCTAAGATATTCACTAGAGAATTCGAACACATATCCTTCAGCAATTGCAGAGTAGATCGTGAATTATGTAATTTAACTTTGTGCTACATTACCATATTGTTTTTATACCCTTTTATTTTGAGTCAAAACAGTTGAAATAACAAATGCTCTTATAGCCGTCCATGTTTTTGTATTCTAAACTTCAATATTTCGCGTGTAACGTCATAATAATTTTAATATTCTCTCGAGATGTCATGCCCGTCTAAGAATAAGGAACCAGTATTAATATTATCTGCAGGAACTTTTACATAAAGGAAAACACAGCCAACAGAAAACATTACTTCAAAAGAATACTGTATTATTATATTTCCAAAACGGGGACGAAATAGAATGTTTTAACAAAGCAGAAATAATGATTAACATTTTAATGTTGTGTTCGCATTTCATTTATTCATATGTTTTTAAATATTATTTTAAATGTAGGAGACATCCATTCGTGTATAATATCACAAAAT
>NC_042998.1:835000-862500 GCF_006345805.1 Octopus sinensis | reverse complement strand
ACACACCCACACACACATAGATGCACACATACACATATATAGATGCACACACGCACACATATATAGATGCACGCGTGCGCTCACACACACACATGTATGGGCGATCGTTGTCTTCTTTCTTGTCTTGAGGTTCACAGCCAAACGGCTGGATTGATTTGCATGAAAAATAGCACACACGTGGAGAAGGGTGCATAGATTGGAATGTGGTTTGTATTTTTTTCCTAGCACCCATACTTACCGAGAAAATCGATTAAAACTTTTTCTAATGGAATTCTCTTTCAGTTGCTTAGAAGCTGTTTCTTTTGATGGGGTGGGGTCAGGAAATTTTCATATAGCTAGAGGCTCCAATCGAAACAGGGGACCCGAAAACATAAGGTTGAGAAACGCTGTTATAGATTATGCCTGACCGAAAACGATCACAGCCACATCATCCAAACAGACCGGGTGAAACAGGGCTTAGCTGCTAGTATAGGATGAAAATGTTTTTCAAAAATTTCATCAAGTGACCAGCATATTAAAATACCTTTAAAGGTGAAAATTATAAACAATTATAAATAAGGGCAAAAGAAAAAAATTCTGTGGACGATTTAAAGTCTATTTCTCAGCATTTTGGCATAGAAATTTTTTCTTTTGCCCTTATTTATAATTGTGTGTGTGTGTATATATATATATATATGTGTGTGTGTGTGTGTGTGTGTGTATATGTTTGTGTGTCTGTGTTTGTCCCGCTAGCATTGCCTGACAACCGATGCTGGTGTGTTTACGTCCCCGTCACTTAGTGGTCCGGCAAAAGAGCCCGATAGAATAAGTACTGGGCTTACAAAGAATAAGTCCCGGGGTCGATTTGCTCGACTAAAGGTTGTGCTCCAGCATGGCCGCAGTCATATGACTGAAATAAGTAAAAGAGTAAAAGACTAATATATATATGTATATATATATATATATATATATATATATATATATATATATTAATAAAAGGAATTCCAACCTTGTCTGATTTTCACGTTTTATTTACAATCTTATAATGATATATTATAAGATAATATATTATAATTGAATAAAATAAAATGAAATAGTAGAATGTTAAATGTTCATTCTGATTGAACTAGTACTTTCATGCATTGAATTCTGCAATCTTCGGGTTCATGTAGTAGTGTTGACAGTCATGCTTCACAATTTTTGACTGTAGCAAGATGATTGATTCTGTGCTATAAATACAGCTGGGGTAGGCTCCAGAGTGCTAGGTTTTGCAAACTGTATTCTGACCAATCAGTGTGTAGTATCACTCAATTACTTAAGCTGATTGGTTGGTTGAGCTGATTGGTTTAGGCATCACGCTTTGTTGGACATGTCAAGAGTCCTGTATCTTGACCCTGGCCGAAGCAGCAATTGTTGGGTTATTTTTAGAAATGTTGTAAATATCCTTTGTCAGAGATTTTTATATTTTTAAATTTTAAGTCGTGCCATCCACCACATACAAAACGTAACATCCCATACTGCCTAGCCAGAAGAATTTGTACCATTGTAGAAGATGCAAATATCAGGAACAAACGCCTAATAGAACTAAGAGAATTTTTGCTCAAACAAAAATACCCATCTCTACTTATAGAAAATGGCATACAGCGGGCTATAAAAATACCCATACAACAACTTAGGACAACCCAAGGAAGAGGAAAACAAGAACAAGTCATACCATTCATAGTGACACACAACCCATGTCACCAGAATATCTTCAACATTGCCAAAGCAAACCTACCAATCATTGCCCAAAGTAATGAATTAAAAGACATAATCACGGATCGAGCTATGGTGCTTAGTAAAAGACAGCCTAAAAACTTGAAAACATTACTAACAAAGGCAACATTTGACCTTAGCAACAAAGACCAAACATTCACGGTATCTAAATGCAATGATAGCCGATGTGGCACATGCCAATTCATACATACCGGTCAATATATAAACACAAAAACCGGGAAAATATTCACAAACGCGAATATGAACTGCAAAAGCAGAAATTTAATTTACTGCATCAAATGCCCAAATTGTGAAGAAATATATGTAGGTCAGCCGGGAAACGCACTATTAGAACGCTCACGTGTACACCGGCAACAGATTAGAGACCCAGAGGTCCGTCAGATACCTTTGAGTAACCACCTAGCAACATGTGGCCGGAAAATGTATATAATATTTCCGTTCTACAAATTACACAACCCAAGTGAAATCGAGAGGAGAATCAGAGAAAAGAATTTTATTGATAAATTCGAACCCAAGCTAAATGAGCAATAATGACAATACTTAGAGGTATTACTTCCACTGCTATGACCATGACCACTAACAACAACAACAATACTAAAGGTGATCAAGATGAAGATAGCAGGAAAATTATCTTATTTAGGGTTAAAAGTTCTATTGCCACCACCATCACCACTAGCAACAATAATTAAGGTGCTGACAATGATGATGATGACAATTGAAATATAAAAATATAAAAATCTCTGACAAAAGATATTTACAACATTTCTAAAAATAACCCAACAATTGCTGCTTCGGCCAGGGTCAAGATACAGGACTCTTTACATGTCCAACAAAGCGTGATGCCTAAACCAATCAGCTCAACCAACCAATCAGCTTAAGTAATTGAGTGATACTACACACTGATTGGTCAGAATACAGTTTGCAAAACCTAGCACTCTGGAGCCTACCCCAGCTGTATTTATAGCACAGAATCAATCATCTTGCTACAGTCAAAAATTGTGAAGCATGACTGTCAACACTACTACATGAACCCGAAGATTGCAGAATTCAATGCATGAAAGTACTAGTTCAATCAGAATGAACATTTAACATTCTACTATTTCATTTTATTTTATTCAATTATAATATATTATCTTATAATATATCATTATAAGATTGTAAATAAAACGTGAAAATCAGACAAGGTTGGAATTCCTTTTATTAATATATTCTTCTATACACAATCACACACACCCATATATATATATATATATATATATATACATATGTACAGATATATATATATATATATATATATATATATATATATATATATATATATATATATATATATATATATATATATAGCGACGTACGTACCCTCTCTCTTATATGTAAGTACACACTTCTCTAAACTTGGTACGACTCTGTCTCTCTCCTCCTCTCCTACATTTCTTCGCCTTTCTTACTTTGCACTTCACTTTGCCCCTGTCTCTTTTTCTCGCTCTCTCTCTCTCTCTCTCTCTCTCTCTCTCTTCTCCTCCTCCTTAATTCCTTGTTCCTCTATTTCTCTCTCTTCTCCCTTTCTTTAATTCCTCTGTCCCTCTTTTCCTCTCTCTTCTCTTCACACGTGACTGACTGACCAACTGCTGACCTTTTCGGTTCTAGCCGCGGTAACGGTAACATCGACATTTTTCTCTTTCCCCAAGGCACATTCCTAACATGCCAGCTGAGTATAATTCGTCTAGTCGAAAGACGCCAGTTTGTGATGTCCTGTTATTGTTATTTTATTATTATTATTATTGTTTCTACGTATTATTATTATTATTATATTATTATTATTATTGTTTTTACGTATTATTTTTGTATTCATATTCGTGTAACATCGTCCGTTTTCCGTCCTTGTTTTGTATACATTCGAAGCTTCCTTTTCCTTGGGGCTGGCCAGATTGGATCAATCTCAGGATTAATCAGCCTAAATTGCGAGGATGATCCGGTTCTTGACTGAAGATTGAAGGCTTCGAATGTCCTGTCGATGTTTTTTGTATCGTCTCCAAAATATTTTGCGTTCTTGTCCCAGTTTGTATTTTTATTCATATATATAGTTGGATAAATAGATACATAAATTGATAGATATAGATAGATAGATGAATAGAGAGGCAGATAAACAGACGGACATAAATAGATAGATAGACAGACAGATAGATAGATGGATAGATGGATAGATAGATGGATAGATAGATAGATAGATAGATAGATAGATAGATAGATAGATGTTATATATCAATATGTGTAACATTGTCAAGCTGCGTATATATGAATTCGTCAATGCTTGTGCATATGCATCAGCATATCCTGCAATAAGTGCCCAACGTTTTTCTTGTTCTTTTTCATCTCTTATTATTTTCTCTCTCTGAAATAATTACAATATTGTCAATCGACTGATCATGTCTAGCAAATTACTAATGGAATATCATCGTTATGGGAGCGGTTGTTAAAACATATTAATGAAGACGATATATTAATACAGACATTAGGAAAGAAGTAAAACATATAACTATATTGACATATATATATATATATATATATATATATTATATATATATTGTTCAGTATATATATATATATTATATATATATATATATATATATATATATATACTGAACAATAAATGCTTATCTAATAAAAATAACTTCTATATGGTATTAAAAAAAAAGTCCAAATATATTCAGCAACTGAAACAGATAATTCATTTGTAAGAGTCGGAAGGTCGTCTGAGTTGCCATTACAATTATTAAGTAATTGCAAAATGGCGTTTACTTTCTTTTATTTCCGCCATTTAGCAAATTCAGGTATTATAAAGTAGGAGATTAATCCATCGGCTAATTGAGATGTCTGTATTTTAATTTCCTGATCATTACTTGAGAATTTATTGATAATTGAACTATCAATTAGACGTGGAAAAAAACTACACGCATCCCTTTCGCAGTCAATCAATATGTTCACTAACGTGCACTAGTTCGTTCGTAACAATAGACATTAATCGTTACACACATACATATTTACAAACAAACATGCATTTGTACTTTTGATACGAGTTTCTTTACGTACGTACGTACATGCAAATACACACATACATACAAATACACGCGCACACATAATACTGGCGTCATAAGAATTTTATAAACTTTCGAGAGGACGTGAAATAATTCTTTTAAAGAATAATAGTTCTTGAAGCTATAATAGTAGTGTCTACAAGGGATCTTTTCGGTTTGAACAGCAGTTTTTCTAGCGGTGGCATATGAAATTGTCACCCATAATTATGACCCTAGTATCGATCTATTGCATTTCAATCTGTTTTAGGGTTCGGGTTAGTTAGGGTTAGTTAGGATTAGGGTTAGGGGTAGGAGGAAGGGTTATTTTTTCTTCACAAATGTAAATAAACCCAATCTGTTTCTTAAACGAGGGACATATTCATACAGCACAGAATGTTTTCACCTCAATAGACGTCATTGATTGGTTGAAATTGCAGAAATTGAAGAAGAAAAAACCACAAATATCTTACAAACTATAGAATTTTCTCAATAAAGCCAAGAGAAAAAGATGTTTTATAAACACATTCTACCGGTATACGAAGTTTAAAAGTGTTTAGTTACGTGGACATTATTAAAAAAAACTGCCGTTCAAACCGAAAAGGTCCTCTCCAAGAGCTATAATAGTAGTGTCTACAAGATGAGAGCTCGGTTCTCACGAGCATCTTTCGATCGTTTCTATCCAATAGGAACTTTTACAATCCAACATTTACAGGATATTATTTATACTGTTATGTGTTCTTCGGTAACCACTATTCTATAAAATTAATGTATATATATACGTATGTACGTGTGTATATATATATATGTATGTATGTATGTATGTGTGTGTGTGTGAGTGTGTGTGTATGAGTATGTGTGTGTGTGTGTGTATGAGTGTATGTGTGTATGAGTGTATGTGTGTGTGTGTGTATGAGGGTGTGTGTGTATGAGTGTGTGTGTGTGTGTGTTAATAAATCCCGTCGATCGTCAATTTCGACGTATGAGTATTTGAAGGAGAGGATTTGTGAAAAATGAGAGAGAAAGAAAGAACATCTTTAAAAATAAAAGAAGTTGCATCTATTTGCGATGGATGCATGAATATAATTTGAGTCGAGGGATGGATTTTGCTATGAAGTCACAATGGGGGCATTGATGAATTTTATTTTTCCTGAGATTGAGCAAATGTGTCTGTTGATTGCAGGATATAATTCTTTTAATATTCTGTTTCTTCAACTCAAATTGTTTTGATACATCATGACACATTTTTAATGCAATGCAATTCGTTCTAGGCAATGACTTTTACAAGATGCCAAGTAAATCTGTGATTTCTTCAACTTATCCTTATACTTAAGGATGGGTCTTCCTTTACCACGGTATCACTTCCTTTACTGTGGTATTCGCAATGCTATCATCTTTCATTCGAATATGTCCTATCCATCTGCACTGAATTCTCAGCATCATGCATTTGGTACTGGAGATATCACACTTTTCTAAGATTTTGACATTTGATATTTTATCTTGCCATATCATGTTGCAGATATTGCGCAAAGAGCACATGTGCAATAATCCGGTCAATACAATATAAAGTTACGAACTCTAATAGTTTTTGCAATGAAAACAAGTGGCAAAGCAGGTTTCTATAAGGTGCCTTGTTTCTCCAAGCAAACGTCGGGCTCTGAGCACATGGTCCTGATTTTCAAATAGAATCGACCTTGTGCTCAGAGCCCTCAGATTGCTTGGAGACACAAGGATCGTTATAAAAACCTTACTAGTTACATGCCTTCAAAATAAAGATCTATTTGTATCTTTTATAATTTGGTGTACATTACATGGGCTAAACAACAGTATGTATGTACATATGTGTATATATATATATATGTATATATGTGTATATATATTTATATATATATATATATATATATATATTATAGCACATATATATATATATATATAATATATATATATATATATATATATATATATATATATATATATATATATATATATATATAATCAATATAGGGTGGCAAAAAATTCAGCAGAAATTATTTACCACCAGCGGCCGAGTGGGAAAAAAGTAAATAGTCAGAGATATTAATAATTCAACAGCAAAATTAAGGAACGGCCATAATAGGCCGTTCAACCACTAGAAATAGCAGCCAAGGCTTCAACCGCAAAACAATATTAATTCCGTAAACCAGGAGAAAATTAAAAAAACATTTACCCTGTAATACTTTATACAATGCATCGTTTCGTCTATTTTTTAATGGCAAATCAACACCTGATTAAATTAAATAAGCTAATCTTCCATAGGCCAATAGATTCATCAGTAAAGTAAGCCAGACGGGACAGATATTTTCACGAGGCAGCACCACTACTGTCTCGGCTATATCTGACCTAAAATTTTCAAATCATCGTAAGCCTTGGCTGCTATTTCTAGTGGGTTGAACGGCTATTATGGCCGTTCCTTATTTTGCTGCTATATATATATATATATATATATATATATATATATATACATATATATATATATATATATATACATATATATATATACATACATATATATATATACATATATATATATATATATATATATATAGTGTATATATATATATATATAATATATATATATAGATGTATATATACATACACAGATATATATATACTGATACACAAATTCATACATCAGACTGTTTGATGAAGGCAAAGCAGGCCGAAACTTCGACACACACAAACACGCGCACAGAAGCCTATTCATTACTAAATAACGACAAAATTGGAATCAGCGATCATTTAATTTCGCCAGGAATGGCTAACTATCATTTCTGATCGTTAAATCGCTCTTTAGAAATAACTGAATACAAGATATACAAATCTCTTATTTCTTTCTTTGTTCCCTGAAAATACGTACAAAAATTTATGATTTACTGAACAGTAGCCCCCTTTATCAATTTACATTTTTATCTTATATAATTTGAAATATTTTCACATGATTACGCTCTCATTTGCATAACCGTACATAAAACTCAAAAGATTCCTGCTTTACTCACGCATACAAAAACACGAGCACATTCACACATGAATGTCACGTGTGTGAGAGAAAGAAAGAAAAGTAATAAAATCATAAAACATTTTTCCTATTGTTACTTATCCCAGGATACTCACCGCCGTTGCGCATGTATAGGCATTTGTTTATATTAGGTTGTGTTATGTGTTGTTCTTTATTGGAATATTTATATGAAAGAATCAGGCGGTGTTGTAGCCTGACTTTTTCAGGAGGTATGTTATAGAATATATTTGAAGGAGAAATTCTTTTCTAGATTCTCTTTCAGTCACTCCACGTTAAAAGAAATTTATGAGTCGTCGTTAAGCATTGCACACTTTGATATCTGGTGATAATGATTTTAATTATTTACAGTTGTAGTCTGATGATACTTTGCAAATAAGTGCAAAACGCGCAAGTACAATGCGCATACTACTATATTTCCTCTTCAGATAATATGTAAGAAATTTGTGGAACGTAAATGAAATGTATTGCCCTAAACTAAATATAAGGGACAAGTATGTAATATATGAAAATGCTTAATAAAATATTCTTAAGTCGTATCTTCATAGCATTTCTGAAATGAAGCTGTTTCCTGGGTAGTACGGAGAAACAGAGACAAACAGATAGAAATAGACAGACAAACAGATACACACGCACTCACACACAGTCTCATTACACACACACACACACACACAACTGGCTTATATGAAATATATATTTCTAATCCCGAGTTTCAAGCTATTGCGCTATTTGGACAATAGCTATGTGTATATGTATATATATATATTAAAATAATAGATAAAGGAGTACAATTTTAGCTCGTCTGAGAAGGATAGTTAAATATTTAAGCATCGAATGTGATTAATGACTTATCGGGTAACTGGCATTATGACCTTACTTCCATTTGATTTAAACAAAGAGAAAAGTGGAGGTTAAGATGTACAGCATAAAACATGGAATATTTGACACAAAGGTTACTTGTGGGACTTGTAGATATTTCCGTGGTCTTTCACGTACTTAGCCGCTATAGAACTAAAGACAATCACATATGTAGCTGCGAAATATATAGTAGCCCTGGACATCATAATTTGTTGGTAAGTCAACCAGGAACGGAGAGATGAATGAAGTGGAAACCTTGTGTCAAGAGAAAATGACAAACATCTCAGAAAAGTAACGGAAAAGATAACTATTCTGATGCGCAAAAATACACACACACACACACACACACACACACACATATATATATATGTACACATACATATATACTTACCTACATACGTGCTTTTAAAATTCTTTTGTACCATTTACATATATATATGTAAATGCGGAGCAGATGAAAGGGGGACAACTGAAGAAGGGGAATATTCTTTATGTTGCATGCCTCGTTTCTCATTGCGTTCAACGTTTTTCTCATGTCCTGTACCCATATATGCATGTATATATACATATATATGTAGGTATGTACATATATGTATGTATATATTTATATATTATTCATATTATATATATATATATATTTATATAACTATTGTAGGATAACATTTTTTTCGAAAAAAAAATTTTTATCAATGGCCAGCATATCAAAAAATACCTTTAAAGGTTAAATTTATAAATAACTTATAAAAAAAGGGCAAAAGAAAAATTCTAATGCCAAATATACCGAAAAAAGACAAAATTGTCAATAACCATTATAATGTATGCGTCTCGAAACAAGCCGATAGAAATTTCTAAAAAAATCCCTTATTACCGTATTGGTCCCAATTCCGGGGTTAATTCATAAGAATTTTCCCCTCCTCAGCGATAAACACGTAAGACATAAATGAAATACTCATACCCATGGAAAAAGCAAGCACTAAGTCCTGAGCAGACCTAAGTACCCCAAATATATCCAAAATAGAAAATCTTCGGCATATCTCGAGACACGTGTGATTCGAGCTAGAAACTTTCACAGAGTGAGAGAGTCCGGAAGTGAACACTATTAAATTTATAACTTAAAGGTTAAATTTATAAATAACTTATAAAATAAGAGCAAAAGAAAAATTCTAATGCCAAATATGCCGAAAAAATACAAAATTGTCAATAACCAGTATAATTTATGCATCTCGAAACAATCCGATGTATGTATATATATATATATTATATATATATATATATATAGCATTCTGTACCAACACTTCTTTTGTTAATAACGTAAATATGTATATCTATATCTTTATATCTATCTATCGATCTGACTTTCTGTTTATCTATGTATCTATCTATGTATCAATCTCTCTCTCTCTCTCTCTCTCTCTCTCTTTATATATATATATATAATATATATATATATATCTGTATATATGCATACATACATGCATATATGCACACACGCATACACACATATATACATACATATATAAAGTAAATAAGAAATGGAGAAATATTGTTCAGTTATGTTTTAATTCAATACAAATAGACTGCACCCCGTCTAACAGCTGTTTCTGCTTCCAATGTTATATGGTATTGCTACTGATATTTAAAAAGTAAACTATATCATATTTGGTAATAAAACCGATCTGGAACATAGAGATTCATCAGGGTGAAGAAAAATACATACATAAAAGTAAAGCAGAGCCTAGAGAGAAAAAAGAATAAGCTAAATATGTTTAAATCATACACTTTTGCTTATGTGTCTCTTTGGGACTTTGAGTAAATGGCTAACTAAAAAATAGCAATTAGTGGGTTAATTTCTTATCGTTAAATTACTCTTCAGAAATATTTGAATACAGGACATACAGTTATTATTATAACTTCCTTTATATTGTGCTTTAAGAAGTTTCTGATTATTAGAGCAGTAAACCTTTTCATTTTTACCACTTGGCCTTATGTAATTTAAAAGAGTTTGGCGTCATTAAACTTAGATTTGTCTAATCGGACATGTAGATATATATTCCTCCCACAACACACAAGCATTATCTTTATGAAATTACCTGGTTAATGCACGATTGAAATTTAGCATAGGGTCTACAGATCACTAGGCAGCAAGTAATAAGCCTGACCTTATTCTCCTTTCACAAAAATGACATTAGATTATTAATTATCACCGTTGCAAAACCAAATGACTGCAGTAATGTGCATAAGAAAGGTGAAAAGTTGAAGAATAACACCAACTTTGAAATTAATTCTTAAGCATTCAGATTACTACGAAATGTAAATCTTCGTTATTCACATTGTTTTGAATTAATCATGCATTATATTGTAGCTTCGTAATTTCGATGATATGACTTTATTTTTAGAATGACATTATTGGCTGGGTGCTAGAGGCTGGATATGGGCGATTTGAACATAAAACAGGTAGAATATTTGGGCTTGTCATGGCCAGTTTAAATGTTAGAGGCTTATTAAATGTTTCTATCGTCTCATGGGTAATTACAATTACTACACATATATTCATAAATATATATTGTTATACTTATAATAGGTCATCCCATAAATAAAGCGTTTTTCTTATACGTCTTTTATTTTTCTAAATTATGATAAACAAATTTCTAGAATATACTCTCCTTCATTTTCTACAATGCTCTTCCATCTATGTGATAGACTTGCAAGGCACCATTTCCAAACTTCACTTGTCCGTGACGAAAATACTCTTCCAGTATTGTTCTGACCTCGCCTCATTTTCCGTCCAAATGATTTTAACGACTGAGGAATAAATGGTAATCAGATGGGGCAATGTCTGGTGAACATGACAGGTGGATGCCAGCAACTGTTTACAAATGCTCATAGGTCGTTGACCCACGTCATTGGTCAGTTTACGAGCTTCTCGGCAGTGTCTATTTTCATGGTCAAGCTTATGGAGTTCTTTGCGAAGGTCTAAGTTCTGTTGACAATGTATAAGTGTTTGTTCTTGGATGTCATTCAACCATTTCAAGTAATGGCTCATCTTCTACAATAAAAAGTTTCCTTGACGTTATTTGTCTTCGAGGCTGATGTCAACTTCCTTGAAACATCTGAACCAGTTTTGTTGCTTACGTCAGTTGAGAGTTCCTGAGTTTTTACATCATTACTTTCTTTTGCCGCTGCCCTTGTACTGAGTCTGTTTTCCAGAGGTAGAGTAAAATGGTTTTAATTAAATTTTTTGCGGCGCTCATTATCAAATCTTTACAATAAGTATAAGCAATTAATGTTTATGCGTTAAATAGGAAAATTATGTATAAAAAATAATTCAGTAACGAATGGAGAAATTGCAGAAAATTAAGGATACGACTTGGAGATATAAGTTGCTAAAGATCATCAGGGAAAATCCGAAACAACATTTGGCTCAACGTGGAATACGCGCACACACACACACACACACACACACACACACACACACACACACACACACACATACTTTGCTTTCTTTGGATTTTGTCAGCTTCTTGCTACTCCGAATTTCGACTGTGGGCACACTGATATTCAGGCAAGTTATGAGCCATGTCTCGCCTGACAACCCTGTGTACCCAATGACACTCAGAATAACAAGAGTCCATTTCGACTAATCAATACAAAATGTATGCGTGTGTGTATGTGTGTTGCGATATATGGTCAATATTGCCCATGAATTTGCATATTCCTTCACAAGCCTGTGGCTCGTGCATGTATACCTCTCCTCTACACCCCGGCTGATGTTTATCCAATTGAAAAGCCTCTGCAGATACATGATGAGAATGTCACCAGAAAAAATCGAAAGATGGGTTCTTCAAGCCTGGACAACCGACAGGAGACCTAGGGGTAGATTCAAAATGGGATGGTCGGATAATATCCATAGATTGAGTTGGTTGCACTTGGAAATTCAGTCGGAAAAAACCCTAATGACACTTGCTTCAAATAGGGCCCTATGGAGAAGAGGATCCTTATTGTCTGCCCACTATTTCGTCTCAGAAATAGTGGGCAGAGAAGATGGGTGGATGGATGGATGGATGGATGGAAAGCCCCTGGTTTGGCCCGATTGGCACGGGTGTCGTCGCAAGCGTTTTTCTCAGAATGCAAAGAACGAGATTAGATCTCGCAAAGCATCTTGCTCGACATTTCCACAAATCCATCGCCAAACACTGAGGAGGTATATCAATACGGTTATATTACGTTTCAACAAGCAATCATCTCATCATGGCAGTTAATTTACGGAAAGGCGTGTATTTTACAAAGTAGGAAATGCTGTACATATTTTCTGTATTTTATTAATACATATAACACAGACACAGACACACACAAACATATACATATAGATAAATATATACATAATTATACGTACGTAAATATGTAATAATAATAATAATAATAATAATAATAATAATAATAATAATAATAATAAAAAGGAGTATCAAAACAACAAACTCGGCATCTGAACAAATTTGGACCCCCATAACAACTGAAGAGTTCACCCAGGCACTGCAAAGACTAAGCAACTGGAAGGCACCTGGGCATGACAAGATCCCCAACTTCTGGTTGAAATATCTAACAGGAATGCACAAAAAGCTGGCTGAAAACTTTAACAACGTACTAGCAGAGCCAGAGACAATGCCTGAATGGCTCACGAAGGGGAAAACCATCTTAATTCCCAAATCAAATGAAACAGAAAAACCAGAAAACTACAGACCAATAACCTGCCTCCCTACTATGTTCAAGGCATTTACTGCAGTGATATCACAAAGGCTGAACAAGCACCTGGACGAAAACAAACTGTTCCCAGACGAGCAGAAAGGATGCCGCAAAGGCTCATATGGCTGTAAAGATCAACTAATGATTAATAAAGCCATAACTCAAGACAGCCACAGAAAGAAGAAAGGCCTCAGTATGGCCTGGATTGACTACAAAAAGGCGTTTGATAGCATCCCCCACACATGGATCCTCGAAACACTAACCATTAACAAAGTAGCACCAACAATCATAAAATTCATAGAGCACTCTATGATAAATGGCAAACAGTCCTACACCTCCAAACAAAAGAGGGACTCATGAAAACCAAAGACATCCCCATTAGAAGAGGAATATTCCAGGGAGACAAGCTCTCTCCACTCCTTTTCTGCTTGGCACTGTCACCTCTATCTGATATGCTAAATAGAACTGGATGCGGATATAAATGTTACGGCAAAACGATCAGCCACCTTTTATATATGGATGACCTAAAACTATACGCTGCAAATGACAAACAGCTGAAACACTATTAAAGACAGTTCATGGATTTACCAAAGAAATAGATATGAAATTTGGATTAGAAAAATGCGCCAAAGTAACCATGAAAAGAGGAAAACTAGTTAAGAGTAACAACATCACACTAGATGAAGCAAATGAAATAAAAGAATTAGACCAAGGCCAAACTTACAAATACTTAGGAATCCATGAACTAGATAAGACAACGCACACAAATGAAGGAGAAAATAAAAAAAGAATATTATAGACGAGTTAGATCAATACTAAACACAGAGCTCAATGCTAAAAACAAGATAATAGGTATCAACACTTTAGCTGTCCCAGTTATAAGTTACAGCTACAATATCCTTAACTGGACACGAAATGAACTGACCAAAATAGATAGGAAAACAAGAAAAATAATGACAGGATCTAGGATGCATCACCCAAAATCTGACATAGAAAGACTATATATACAACGTATAGAAGGTGGTAGAGGCCTTATACAGCTGGAAAACTACTATAAAATAACCACCATAGGACTGCAAAAATATCTACTTCAGAAGGAAGGAAAACTGATCCAGATAGCGGCAAAACACGAGCAAAACAAAAAACTGTTCTCAGTATTTAAGGAAGCTGACAAATACAAACAAGAAATCATACCACCTAATAAACATGAAGAAGAAGAAGAAGATGAAGAAACAACAAAAGCTATAAAAGAAATGAAATCCAAACTAAAAATAGAACAGCAACGAACCATGATAAAACGATGGCAAGAAAAGCCCCTTCATGGTAAATACTGGACTAAACTAAACGCAAAAGAAATAGACAAAGAAAAATCCCAGCAATGGTTGAGAAGCTCAGGACTCAAGCAGAAACAGAGGGATTTTTAATTGCAGCACAAGACCAAAGCCTCCCCACCAGAAATTACCAAAAACATGTAATGAAAAGAAATATTACAAGTAACTGCAGAATATGTGGAGATGGACAAGAAACAATAAATCATATTATCTCTAGCTGCCCAGTCCTGGCTAAGAAGGAATATATTCACAGACATGACAGAGTTGGAACCTACATACATTGGAAGCTATGCCAACATTATGGAATAACAACAGAAAAAAGATGGTATAGGCACACACCAGAAAAGGTCACAGAAAACGAGAAAGCAACCATACTCTGGGATATGCCGATACACACAGATAGAGAAATTAAGGCCAACAGACCAGATATAGTTGTCAGAGACCATGAAGAAAAAAAATGCTTTCTAATTGATGTATCAGTACCGGCAGATGACAACGTGTCTCTAAAAGGAATGGAGAAACTCTCAAAATACAAAGACCTGGAAATAGAGGTAACTAGAATGTGGAATCTGAAAACAGAAACAATTCCTATCATAGTAGGTGCATTAGGCATGATAAAAAAATATTCAGACAAATACATAACAAAAACACCAGGACTTACAAACACATATAACATACAGAAAATTGCACTACTAGGCACTGCACACATCCTACGCAGAACACTTTCCATACAATAACCATCAGAGCATCACAACAAATCACAGCACATACCCAAGGCACACAGAGCTGCGCTCGGTAGTGAAGTGAAAGCACGCTATAAAAAATAAAAATAAAACTACTGAATAATAATAATAATAATAATGATGATGATGACGACACAGACGGATACATATATGCCACGATAGATTAGGATAGTATTTACATTGGAAAATAAGTAAACACTACAAAACCAGCACTCCTGCTTACTTGTATGAACATCCTGAGTCAGTCGTTGAAGGTAATAATGTCACTATCGTCGGCGGTCTTCCAGTCTACACTGACAGAACGATCCAGGCTAATCGACCAGACATAGTCATTAAAGACGGGAAAGAAAATACTTGTAGACTGATAGATGTAAGTGTTCCCACTGATAAAATATATCCGTAAAGGAGTTTGACAAATTAAGTATAAGGACCTGGGAATTGAAATAAAAAAGATGTAGCATATTAAAGCGAGAACTGTTCCTGTTACTCTGAGTGCCCTAGGTGTTATAAAAAAGGGGTGTCAGAAATATCTACATAATACCCCAGGAGATCCATGTCTCAGAGAAATCCAAAAGATAGTGCTGGGAAGTACTGCCCACATCATTAGAAAACCCTTATCAATTTAAATATTTGATGATATTTCGCTACCGCCCCTAGGATGCTGGTTGGGTCTCGGCGTGTGATTATAACAAAAAAAAAAACAGATTAAAAGTAATAATAATAATGATCATGATAATGATAATAATAATACATTGTTTTGTCTTGGTATAAAGATGGGCTACAGCAAATATTCTGCTCAATACCACAGATTTGTTTGTCAGTTGTTTGACTTTAACCTGTTGACCATGTCCCTTAGTGGCTGACGAAATATGCATCTCTGACCGTGTGTTGAAAGGAAATCTTGGAGGTTCGGATAATTCACTTCTGGAAACATGGGTGGTTCGTTCAACATCCTTAAACAATCCTTATTCAGGGACCTTTTGAGCGGAATGGGCTACTCGACCAGAAGAAAATTCTAAGTGGGCACCATCTGCAAGGTCATGTGCTGTTTATATTGGTATGAGATCACCATGTCACGGACATATGGTTGTGATGCATGTGTCTGGTGTACCCTTATCACACGGGTAGTCATGATGGGTATACTGGACTCCGTATATTTTACTCCAGTGTCACTTTGATGACATGCACTGCTCTCTCACTCAATAATAATAATGATGATGATGATGATGATAACTACTACTACTACTACTACTACTTACTACTACTACTACTACTACTACAGATTTTCCCGTCGATTTCTAAGTAGGAGAATCTAAACAGAATTCCTGCGTTTTGTTTTGTGTTCTTTGTTTTTGTTTCTCCTAGCTTTGATGTCTAAATCCTGTGAGACTGTAATCCAGCCATCGACTTACAGACAAGTCCACTGATTGGACATATGAAAGGATTGTTGAACAAAGTGTCTGGCATAATAGTTTAAGACTGTCTTTGTTCTCAGTTCTTTAAGATGATCTCTCTCTCTCTCTCCTCTCTCTCTCTGTATATATATATATATATATATATATATATATGTATATGTGTGTATATATATATATTATATGTATATATATATGTATATGTGTGTATATATATATTATATGTATATATATGTGTATATATATATATATATATCTGTATGTATACACACAGACACATACATATGTTTGTGTGTATGCGTGTATTGATATCTATATAGACAGACAGACAGACAACTAGACAGACAAATAGACAGACAGACAGACAGATAGATAGATAGATAGATAGATAGATAGATAGATAGATAGATAGATAGATAGATAGATAGATAGATAGATGTGTATGTGTTTACCGACAACTCCGCAGATCGGATATATGAAAGCTTTGTTGAACAAAAGCGACGGACATGTTTCACTGATGCCATCTTGCTTTCATTTCATTAAGATGATTCTATATGTTTATCTGCAAAAACGCACATACGTATATATACATATGCATGTGTGAATGAGTGTGTATATGTTATGCATGTCTATATGTATGTATGTGTTTGTGTTGTGTGTGTTTGTGATGTTACAATATTCGTTTCGCTTTACTTTATTACATCACATCTTTCACATTGCTTCTCTACCTGTTAATTGTCTGAGGTGCTGAGATGAGTTCGGTGAATGTTTGTAATGGCGTACAGCTAATAAATCACATCTGTTTTACTGTATTGCAGTAAGAAGTCAGACAAATGTATCTTAAACGTGTTGAACGATTTGACAAGGATTCTGGTCACAGTCTGCTGATTCGAATTTACGTTGGCAAAGCAAAGCAGGGATCCACTTGTCGGCTTCCCTTCTTAACACATTATTTCACTGTTTTGAAACGTCATGACGTTATAAAATGTGCGCGCGCGCGCGTGTGTGTATGTGCGTGCGTGTGCGTGCGTGTGTGTGTGTTTGTGTGTGTGTGTGTGTTTGTGTGTGTGTGTGTGTGTGTGTTTGTCTGTGTGTGTGTGTAAGGATGTTCATTCATCTAATGAATGAGCGACACTAACCGTATCAAACACTCGATCCTCTGTAAGCATGTCTCCACCAGCAGGTGACTAGTTTTATTTCTATTCAGAAGACGCTTGCTTCGCCTGTTGTGAGAGCTGTCTAAGAAAATGACAACCGAAGAAGAGCAGAGCATGAAAGCAGATTAAAATAGTGACAGAGGAGGCGTGAAGAGAGAACTTCCTTTGCACCGAGAGGACGGGGAAAAAGACCGCATGTGTCATTTAAGTACTTGTTAACAGGTTCTGAGACAGCAAGAGCTGTATCAACAAGGACTAACGATATAGCTACCATTAAAACCAATGCCTTAAAGGAGGTCGATCTGTTCAGCGACTTTAGATGATTTCATTTAGATATGAGAATCATTAGCAGCACTCATTTTTTTTTACTTGTTTCAGTCATTTGATTATGGCCATGCTGGAGCAACGCCTTTAGTCGAGCAAATAGATCCCAGGACTTATTCTTCGTAAGCCTAGTACTTATTCTATCGGTCTCTTTCGCCGAACCGCTAGGCTACGGGGACGTAAACACACCAGCATCGGTTGTCAAGCGATGTTGGGGGGACAAACACAGACACACAAACATATACACACACATACATTGTTATCTCCCCTACTTTCCTTCTCGTGTGGGACCCTTCTGTTCGAGTCAGACGCCATGATAGATCGTCAGCCACTACACACATTTTTTTCGCTCCTTGTTTTTTCTGTGTCCCTTTCTGTAGAAGAACGTAGGCTCGAAACATAAAAGTCTTTTTCTATTCCTGAGCGTTATACTAATACATCTATTTGTTTTGTACATCACCTGTCTTCGTTTTTGTTTATTTCGTAAACTCTCCATATATATATATATATATATATATATATATATATATATATATATATAAGTAAAAGGGACAGGCAAACAGGTTGCTTGACCGCATACCGAAAAAATAGAAATAGCAGTCAAGAATGCTTATTTCTATCAAAGTTGGACTTCGGGCATGACAAACCCTGTAATTCACATATGCAAAACAGAAGGAATAGATAACGAATACGAAGTCTGGCGGTTATCTGTGAACATCATGTTTCTGGATTATAAACATATTGAATATATATTCCATATATATTTTTGATATATATTTCATATACATTGCATATATATTTCACATCCTTCTTCAGCACAGCTTTCCATTGAAAAAGATTTATCATAGATTTATCAAATGCTACGTACCTCAAACCTTCTGACCATCGGTATGCGGTCAAGCAACCTGTTTGCCTGTCCCTTTTTCTTATATACAATATATATACTGAACTTTACAGAAGTTCCTGCCGGTAATCGGCTATATTTACATACCGAATTCTACCAGTAAATAATTGGGGTTTTTTTAAAAGGCTTTATAGAAATTATTTACTCTTATTATTATATTACTATTTGGATTTTTCACTCCCTTATGACAACCTAATTGTTCCCCATCTTATGGAACTATTTTTGTAATGCGCATGGCAAAATTTTGGAGGGAAGATTTACGAATTCAAACGTCTATGTAGGTTTAGCTTTTGCTCACTTTCTTCAAATATTTTGATGTCGCATGGTCAGAAGGTTTGAGGTACGTAGCATTTGATAAATCTATGATAAATCTTTTTCAATGGAAAGCTGTGCTGAAGAAGGATGTGAAATATATATGCAATGTATATGAAATATATATCAAAAATATATATGGAATATATATTCAATATGTTTATAATCCAGAAACATGATGTTCACAGATAACCGCCAGACTTCGTATTCGTTATCTATTCCTTCTGTTTTGCATATGTGAATTACAGGGTTTGTCATGCCCGGAGTCCAACTTTGATAGAAAAAGCATTCTTGACTGCTATTTCTATTTTTTCGGTATGCGGTCAAGCAACCTGTTTGCCTGTCCCTTTTTCTTATATACAATATATATACTGAACTTTACAGAAGTTCCTGCGGTAATCGGCTATATTTACATACCGAATTCTACCAGTAAATAATTGGAGTTTTTTTAAAAGCCTTTATAGAAATTATTTACTCTTATTATTATATATATATATATATATATATATATATATATATATATATATATATATATACATATACATATATACGACTGGCTTCTTTCAGTTTTCGTCTACCAATCCACTCACAAGGCTTTGGTCGGCCTGAGGCTATAGTAGAAGACACTTGCCCAAGGTACCACGCAGTGGGACTGAACCCGGAACCTTGTGGTTGGTAAGCAAGCTACTTATCACACAGCCGAAGGTTTTCAACATTATATTCACTCGTACATTTGCCCATATGAAGCAGTTACAGGAACACACACTGACCAGGACAAGTTGAAGGAATCCTAAATCAGCATCTGGAGTAGCTTGTCCATAGCAGGACACAGCTGAATCGTCCATTCATTGAACTGATGATCCAGTTAAGAGCGGTTCGGTCTGGTTCGGTCGAATACGCTTCACAGAGAGGTCGGTATGTAATGGTTGATGACAGGAAGGCATGTGTTTAGCTGGTTCTGCTCATCTGCTGGCATTCCAAGACTGTGAACAACAATTCGTTGACTTATTCTTCTACTTGTCAGAAAAGAACTTTCATAATCACAACATCAGTTCAATTAAATTTCTTCATGACTCTCATCTTCCGAGAAAGGTAATGACAAAACTGTTTATGATAATAGTGCCTCGCTACCATCATTGACTCAAATCAGCATAACTTTTATATCTTACAGTGTCTTTCCGGCGAAAGTACTGAAGTTAGTAAGTCTAGTAAGTCTACATTTCGTATATATAATACACACACACACACACACACACACACATATATATATATATATATATATATATATATATTATATATATATATATATATATATATATATATATATATATATATGTATATACGTATATATATATATATGCATGTGTGTATGTATATATATATGTGTGTGTGTTTGTGTGTGTGTGTGTATACATATATGTATATATATTATATATATACGGGTGAGTATAAAAATATATACGTGAGTGTGTACACGTGTGCTGACATGGCTGAATGATTAAGAAAACGCAACTGAGAGATCTTAGCTTGCAAAGCTAACTTCTTAGTCATTCAGCCATGTCTAACATACATACACAAATGCACGCACACACACATACACACACACACGCACACTGTGTATGCGCGTGTGTGTGTGTGTGTGTACATAACATATGTATATATATATGTACATACATACGTATATATGCGTGTCTGTGTGCGTATGTGTATATGTGTGTGTGTGTTAGTGTTTGGGTGTATGTGTGTATCTGTTGGGGTTGTGTATATTTATAATAGCTTCTTTTCAACCCGCTTTTCTTTATTAACCTAGTTGGAAAGTAAGTACTCAGCTCGTCTATAATGAACATGTCGTATACGGAGACGGTAATAAAATTCGTTGTTTGAAAAACGAAAACAGTTATTTTGGAAAAGGAATTCAAAAGAAATATCACACAGATGCATTTACCGTTTATCTTCCATCTTTTTCTCTATTTTAGTTGTTTAACTGCGGCCATGTTGGGGCACAGCTTTGAAAGGCTTAGTTCAGTGGTTCTCAACCAGGGTCCATATGGTCTTCGAGGGTCCATATGGTCTTTGAGGGTCCATATGGTCTTTGAGGGTCAATATGGTTTTTGAGGATCCATATAAGATTTTGGGGAAGTCCACAAAACAAAATAGTAAATTGGGGATCCACAATAGTATTTTAAGGGCCCCTAAAAAAATTTGGCTTTAGATGCTTTTAGTATGTATTGCTATTAGTATGTATTGCAATTAGTATGTTTTGCTATTAGTATGTTTTGCTATTAGTATGTATTGCTATTAGTATGTATTGCTATTAGTATGTTTTGCTATTAGTATGTTTTGCTATTAGTATGTTTTGCTATTAGTATGTTTTGCTATAAGTACGTATTGCTATTAGTATGTATTGCTATTAGTATGTATTGCTATTAGTATGTTTTGCTATTAGTATGTATTGCTATTAGTATGTTTTGCTATTAGTATGTTTTGCTATTAGTATGTTTTGCTATTAGTATGTATTGCTATTAGTATGTTTTGCTATTAGTATGTTTTGCTATTAGTATGTTTTGCTATTAGTATGTTTTGCTATTAGTATGTATTGCTATTAGTATGTTTTGCTATTAGTATGTATTGCTATTAGTATGTTTTGCTATTAGTATGTATTGCTATTAGTATGTTTTGCTATTAGTATGTTTTGCTATTAGTATGTTTTGCTATTAGTATGTATTGCTATTAGTATGTTTTGCTATTAGTATGTTTTGCTATTAGTATGTTTTGCTATTAGTATGTTTTGCTATTAGTATGTATTGCTATTAGTATGTTTTACTATTAGTATGTTTTGCTATTAGTATGTATTGCTATTAGTGTGTATTGCTATTAGTATGTTTTGCTCTTAGTATGTTTTGCTATTAGTATGTTTTGCTATTAGTATGCATTGCTATTAGTATGTTTTGCTATTAGTATGTTTTGCTATTAGTATGTATTGCAATTAGTATGTTTTGCTATTAGTATGTTTTGCTATTAGTATGTTTTGCTATTAGTATGTTTTGCTATTAGTATGTTTTGCTATTAGTATGTATTGCAATTAGTATGTTTTGCTATTAGTATGCTTTGCTATTAGTATGTATTGCTATTAGTATGTATTGCTATTAGTGTGTATTGCTATTAGTATGTTTTGCTATTAGTATGTATTTCAATTAGTATGTTTTGCTATTAGTATGCTTTGCTATTAGTATGTATTGCTATTAGTATGTTTTGCTATTAGTATGTTTTGCTATTAGTATGTTTTGCTATTAGTATGTATTGCAATTAGTATGTTTTGCTATTAGTATGCTTTGCTATTAGTATGTATTGCTATTAGTATGTATTGCTATTAGTGTGTATTGCTATTAGTATGTTTTGCTATTAGTATGTATTTCAATTAGTATGTTTTGCTATTAGTATGCTTTGCTATTAGTATGTATTGCTATTAGTATGTTTTGCTATTAGTATGTTTTGCTATTAGTATGTTTTGCTATTAGTATGTATTTCAATTAGTATGTTTTGCTATTAGTATGCTTTGCTATTAGTATGTATTGCTATTAGTATGTATTGCTATTAGTGTGTATTGCTATTAGTATGCTTTGCTATTAGTATGTATTGTTATTATTATGTATTGCTATTAGTATGTATTGCCAGTTAGGTTTCCATCTCTAACATTATACCTAGTTATATTTATTTTATTTATGCGCCCTTTTCAAGCCTATCGAGGCTCATGGGCCCGGTTTCCCGGTTTCTATGGCGTATGTGTTCCACCCAGCTGGATGGGACGCCAGTCCATCGCAACGTTATTCAAGAAACAGGAAGAAAGAGTGAGAGAAAGTTGGGGCGAGAGAGTATAACAGGGGTCGCCACCCCTCCCTACCCCCTGCCGGAGCCTCGTGGAGCTTTAGGTGTTTTCGCTCAATAAACACACACGATGACCGGTCTGGGAATCGAAACCGCGATCCTCCGACTTCGAGTCCGCTGCCCTAACAACTGGGCCATTGCGCCTCCTTATACATAGTTTAGCCTACACAAATTCATGTGTGAAAACATTAATAAATAACATTCTATAAAACTAGCTTTTAAACATCGAATGGCGATGGAGGTCCAACAGAATGAAATGGCAATAAAAGGGGTTATAGATAAAAAAAAAGTGGTAGGGAATCCCTGGTTTAGTTGAACCAATAAATCCCAGCGCTCATTTCTAAGTCCGGTACTTATCCGATCAGTCTCTTAGGCCGAACTACTAAGTTATAAACTGGTGAGGGAACAAACATAAAAATACACGCAGACTCACGTACGTGTACACACACACAACATATGCACAGACACACATATGTATGTGTGTGTATATATATATATTATTATTATTATTATTATTATTATTCAGGTCACTGTCTGGAATCGAACTCGGATTCTTGGGGTTAGTAACCCGCGCTCTTAACCACTACGCTATATACCCATAATACTCAGCTGAAATGTTCTGTACACTTAACACATAAAAACATAAAAATGTAATGATAAATTTTTTTCTGTCTCCCACGAGATTCAACTTTATATTGATTTAATTATTTTGATTGAAATCTTAAAGTCTGAATCGAAACAGCTGTCAGGGATTATGTCTATTTTATAATTAATAAATATAATTATTAATTGATTTATCTTTATTTTCTCATATATATATATATATATATATATATATATTATATATATATATGACAGACTTCGACACAGTTTCTATCAACCAAATTCCCTCAAAATCATTTGCCGGGGCCTGGAGTGCAACGTGTCACGCAGTGGTATTCATCCCGACACCACGTAGTTGCAATGTGAGCAATTTAGCCACAATAATTTTCAGTTTTTTTGTTGATAATCCTGTCTTACCAAACGTAATTCGTCTAAGATTACATTATCCAATGTATGTTTCCTTTTCTTAAAAAAAAAAGAATAAAACAAATAAAGGCTGTTAATTTGAAGACAAACAAAGGTTGTACGTATTTTCGTCTGCGTTTGTCCCTCTCACTGCTTGACTACCACTGCTGGTTTCTTTACGTCATCTTTACTTAGCGATTCGGCAATTGTAACCGATAAAATCAGTACCAGATTTTAAAAAAAGTACTAAGAGCAATTCGTTTGACTAAACCCTTCTAGGTGGTGCCCCATCATGTCCGCAGTCCAATGACTGAAACAAGTTAAATGTAACAGATAGTGGATAATAAAAGTACCAAGTATATTGAAGTACTAACTACATCCGAATGAATTTCATTTTATTCTTATTCGTGTCGATTACTTATGCTTCCTCCCACCACGTTTGCTGAGTTTGAAGTAAGAGGTAGCGTCCATGGCTTTTGCAGACAGTGTCCAATGCAGTGAGTGTGAAACCGTTACTGATCTATTTAAACTATTGCAGTTAAACACCTGTTGATAAAACATGAGCAGGGAAAAATTCCAGAGGGTTAATGTTCTGGGGAGAAAGGAGTGATTATAATAGTTATTGCGGGACTGAGGTTGTTGGATGCCATGATGTGGAGAGACGTTTGGGTGGTTGATGCTTGAGCGATGGAGACATATGAGCAGTTGCGAGAAAAGCAGCCATTTTATAGCAGCGAGGGAAACGACAAAGAGATGGTAGAGTATGTCTGTAGGCCAGTGGTTGGAACATGTCTGTTAGTGATTGAATGTTAATCAGTTGAGTGATCCAGAATGTGTGTGCGCACGTAGCAGCTGCGTTGTTTCTGATACGTGAGTAGTACTCCATTATGGTACACAAGCCTTGTAGAATTTCAGCAACTGTCGGGGGATAAAATATTTTCAGACTCTGAAGAGAAAAAAACAGTATTACTGTTAATGCTGGATGTGATATACCTTTCGTTAATGCAACTAAACGAGAAAGGTGTGTATATTGACGGTGACACTACTTGTTTCTGACTGGGGCACAATGTATTAAAGGTTTAAAGTGAATGAGACGATGTGGTACGATTAGGTTTACCGTGAATATTAGTGAAAAGAATTCGCTTCAATACAAAATCAAAAGAGGTCGTACACACAACACAATGTAAACAACAAATAACTTACATACAAATAGCAATAACTTAGATATATTTCGGCCAAGGATTGGCCCAGGCCATGTCTAACATAATAACACAACTTGATAGGATCTGTTAAGTCATTTGTAGGTCAAGTTTTGTGGTTTCATGGCCCATTGAAGTAGGAACTGAGATGTATTCAGATATAGGTAGCTGATCCCTTGAAAAAAATTGTTCAGGTTTCGTTTAAAGGTGATGGGATCGTTTTCCTTCTTCGCTTTATTTTGGTATAATATTAAATAGGGCCTGTTGAAGAAAAGAAGTTGTTTTGCAGTGAGTTTGTGTTGTGATCCTGAATTGTGTTGAGGGCCTATGGCACGTGATCCCAGCCTTGGATGAATTCTGAATCTAACGTTGAGGTCATTTGGGAAAGCAATACCTCGGCTTTCCTGATCGCCTGAAGATCGTTTCATATAATTGCCTGTCACTTCAAACTGATAAAAAAAAAGATGAATATAGATGCTAAAGGTAGAAAATATGCTATAACTATGAATGCTATACACCGTACTGAATTAAAATAATCTATGAATTTATTTGACACAAAACGAGAGACGGACATAAGATCGACATTGAACGTGAATTTCAAAAACGAAATTGAGAATTAAACGCTTTTAAAAATTATTGATAATCATTTTCCTCGTCAAATCAAAAAAAGCAACAGTACTTTAAGTTTGTACAACCATCAGACATTGACACTGCAGACTGGGTGGTGAAATGTATGAAGTAAAATTATGTGAAGTGCTGAGCAAAGAAAAAGAAATTTCTGATAAGCCAGTCAAAGCAGACTTGGAAAGAAGGCTAAAACTCTCCAGACGAAAATAGAAAACGAAACATAATGAGAGAGAGAGAAGCAGGACAGAGAACGTGAGAGAGAGTGTGTGTGAGAGAGAGAGAGAGAGAGAGAGAGAGGAGGGGTGGGAGAAAAGTATGACAGCCAGTGTGTGTGAGAAAGATTGAAAGAGAGAGAGAGAGAGAGAGAGAGAGAGAGAGAGGGGAGTAGAAAAGAGGCGGTCGAAAGACAGAGTACATAAAGACTTTCTTAATAGATATAAAACTTGCTTATTTACTGTCATAGAAAACCGGTGACTGGAGAAAATTTAAACTGGTATCGGCGAAAGTGGGATAACAAAATAGGTCATCAATACCTTCCTCACATAAAACTACACTATTAATTAATGATTTTTCTTTTATTTGTCTACATAACTAATTACAGACTATGACAATCGTCTGATAATTTAAAACTACATAACTCTTATACGACCGGGTATATTTTTGTGCTATCCAATGCTTATTAAGTTTTTTATTTCTTAAATTGCCAGATGCTGCAAATAGAAAGAATCCTCGTTGTTGTTGTTGTTGCTGCTGCTCTTGTTGTTGGAAGGCCGCGAGCTGGCAGAATTGTTAGCACGCCCCTCTTTATATTGTGAGTTCAAATTCAGGTGAGGTCGACTATATCCTTCATCTGTCCGGGATCGATAAAATAAGTACTCAGATCGATATAATCGACTTACCCTCTGCCCCTAAATTGCTGGCCTTGTGCCAAAATTTGAAATTATTATTATAACTTCAGCATCTAAGTTTTCATTTCGCGCTTTCATATAGATATGAATATATACACACACACACACACGCACACATGCACACACATCCGTATGCATATACATATAGACATATATATGTGATCACAGTGTCCGACCAGGCTATCAGATGTTGCTACACATCGCTGGTCACAAT
>NC_042998.1:817500-832500 GCF_006345805.1 Octopus sinensis | reverse complement strand
CAACATTTTATACGAGAGGGAGGAAATACAGCATAGTGGAGGTAAGGTTCGTTAGTGAACAAGAAGCGATAAACCACACCACTGTGGGGCTAAGGACACCAGAGTGGGCACTTCTGCCGATTTACTGTGGCAAACGAGCGACCAGTGTAAGGATTGCCAGATTGAGGAGGCGTGGCTAGTGGCAGCCATCCTGTATAATATGGAGGAGGACGTGAAGGTGCTGAAAGTGACGAGGGTGAAAGAGGTAAACTAGTGGAGCTACGGCCTCGAAGTGGCCATCCAAGTCAGTTTGCAAGACTTTCATAAGATAGCGGAGGAGATAATATTACCAGGGGACGTGAAATTGAGAGTAGTGGTGGAGGGAAGACCTCCAACCTGTTATCAGTGTGGCGTAAGGAGACACATGAGAGCAAGGTGTCGCTAGAACGGCGATAAAGGTGAAAAGAAACAACAGCAGCAGCGTGACAAGCAGGAGTAAAATTTCGAATCGACGAACCCAGTATGTGAGAAGTGTACAGAGAAAGTGGAGGAGGAGTATACGGTGGTGAATAAGAGGAAGAAAAGGAAAGAAGACGTGGACTCACCGCCAAAGAGTTCACTTGATCAAAGAAAGGAGAGTAAACAAAAAGCACAACTTGAGATGCCAACAATATCAACGGAAGCCAACGTGGAAAAAGAAGTGGGACTACAGAAACAAACAAATAAAAAAGAACCAAAATATAAATGGCATATGGTAACAGATGCGAAAAGTACAGAGATAGAGGAGAAAATCACAAAAATGAAAACAGTAATAAGAGTGAAGCTAACGAGGAATATTATCCAGAAAGCACCAAAGAAATTGTTATTGACGACGAGAGATGTGAAAAACTATGAGAACTGTTCGGAAAGAAGATAGACCCAACGGGAGTACGCGTCGAGTTCGACGACTTGCCGCCAGTAGTAGAGTACGACGAACTGTTGCCGTACATAAAATGGTAAAAATAAAAAATAAAAAAAGGAAATATTTAAAAATTTTAAATGACAGTAAAAACAGATGCAAAAAGGGAACAAAAAGAGGTAAAAAAGAACTGATTTATAAATGTGCTGTCCCCTCTGTGTTACGGCCTGCGTGCCGAATAAAGGAAATACAGTCAGCGAGGTACGCTGTTCGGGCCAGTCACGCAGACGGCAAAATACGTCGTCATAATGCGGGACATATCAATATATAAGACAAGGAATATATAATAGCCATTACACATCGTGGTAAATTTGACTTACAACTGCCTCCAGTAGTCAATATCACTTCATTACTGAAGGTTTACCCAATCGGCCCATTGATCAATTGAGAAAAATTGAACGACCAAGAGAATTAATGCTACTTTCGTCAGAGTCACTTCTGGTTATAAATAAGTAAGACTCTGAAAGGGTGATACAGTCATGATGGAAGGGAAGAGAGGCAATAAGTAAAAGTATTAGGTGAGTAGAAGAGAGATAAAGAGGAATGGGAAAAGATGTGATGATATGGAAAAAGAGGGCAAAAGAAGAGAGATGGAAAGAAAGGAAGAGAGGAATGACTAGAAAGAATAGGGGAAAGGAGGACAGAGGATGGGTGAAATTAAGGAAGGGACAGTCATAAAAGTATTAGTGTTTGTAATTAGATGGTCACATGCAAACATTTGATATCGGCTACTTACTCTCATCCTCAACTGAAATCTTTAATATTGCATCATTCATACTATCGCATAATAGGAGTGAATTGGAATAGAAGAAAATGAACGGTAAATCGAATGCAAAATAAGAAGTAACTCTATTATGATGGGAAGGTAGAAAAGCTTTGGTAAGAGTGGATAGTAAATAGAGATAGAGTGGGGGGGGGGGAATGTAAGGTAAAAAGATAAAAATTAAATAGAAATTTAAAAAAATAAAATAAAATTGAAGTTCAAATATGATTTTAAATTAAATTAAAAGAATTTTCAAAACTTAAAACATTCAAATATTTAAAAACAATTAACAACTAAATTTGAAATTTAAAAGATTTTTTAAAATCTTTAAATTTTCAATTTCAATTTTTTTTGTTTGTAATCGACTGCTGGAAACAGCTGTAAAGAAACGTGCAATGACTATAGGCGTAATCAACCACAAAGTGTTTGAAAGCAGCCACACGGTCACTGCAGAGATGTATATTCCTCAAATTCACCGTTCAGCGAGGTGGTCCAGCTGAAGCAACCGGGCCGGTAATACAGGGTGCTTCTTAAACACGATTACACACCCTATCATGTCGCTAGTTTTACCAAAAATACCATACAAGAGATCGGTTGGGAAGTTGTGCCGCTCTTGCCGTGTTCTCCTGATATACCTGCTGTAACGCTTTCAAATTATCGCCCTATTCGGTTACTCTTCAACAGTGCACGAGGCGTTTTGTTGAACTACGTTGTGAAGCTGATGAATTCTTTGAATCAAGACTCGGCGATTCCTACAGTAAAGTGTAAGTTGGCGAGACGTTCTGAGAAATGAAGAATGTATTATCGATTGATAAATGAAAGATAAATGGAAGAAAAATGAATGAAATTATCTAAACAATTACAAGAAATTTGTCCAACGTGCCGCGCTGACTGAGTGAACCGGAAACCACGTGATTGCAGAGCGGGTTTCTCAACCACAAGCCTATGTTTACAATCCCACTCTGCAACACCACCACACACATCTACACACACACTTGTATTACATACACATGCATGTATGTATGTAAGATTGTGTAGATAAGCATATTAAATAAAACAGGAAAAAATTAAACTCCGTAAACACACACATACATCCATACATACATAGATACATACATACATACATACATACATACATACATGCAACACCACCATACACACGCACACACACATACACACACACATACACTTGTATTACATACATGTCTGTAAGATTGCGTAGTTATGCATTTTAAATAAAACAGGAAAAAAATTATATGAACTCCATGAACACACACACACATACATTCATTCATTCATACATACATACATACATACATATATACATACATACATATATACACATACTTAGAAATAGTTATAGAAACACATTTCTTGTTTCAACAAAGTGTTCCATCTATAAGTAGACACTAACAATCATACTTACGGAAGTAAAACAATAGTCATGTAGTCTTGATTGAAGCACGAAACAGAACTAGCGACTATGCATGCGACGCTAAACAATGGAATGTTCTTCACAACTCAAGGTTTTTCGGCGAAAACACCTGATGAAACACGTGACAGATAAAAGTCTAATAGTGGCGTGTCAAGAGTTCTACACATACACACGTGCATACATACTTACATGCATACACACACACACACACATATATATATATATATATATATATATATATATATATATATATATATATATAATATATATATATATATATACTAGCAGAGATACCCGGCGTTGTCCGGTTCCATTCAATTGAAGAATTAGACTTTTCTGTTACATTTTCTGAATGAACTGGAATATCTCTGTTTCGAATTTCATCAAAATTGCAGATGAGGGTTATTTCCCTCTTTACACACCCTAAAAAAATTGTAATCGTGCCACATGGAAACCAAAAGACGAATGATCACAATAAGCAGTCAGTTTCCCTACCCTAGTCGTTACCACTCCCAATGTAGGATTCCTCACCATCCAGGTGACAGGCACACACGTAAGATGCATTACAAATCTATAGCAATTGGATGGGCGTGACCCAACTGAAATCAACATTAACAACTGTGTGACGTGAGGGCTAAGGAGAAATTAAAGTGTCACGTCTGGAGTTTGCAAATGACCACTATATTGATACGTAACTGGACAGAATAAATTTAAAATCCATAAATGTCTTTGAATAACCAGTCACTCATCTGGGGAGGCCTTGTAATCAATGTTACCATCTGGGGACTATATGTGACCGAGTGATAATAAAAAGACTGAAAGGAGGTCTGCAATCAAATGACTTTACTCAACACTTTGCAACTGAATCAGTGGAGACAAAGATGCCTCTCATTTACTTAACAATTTATGCACCACATTGCAGAAATCACAATGTAAGTCTATGTCAAAGCAAGCTGTTATACCTTACATGTACCATTGAATTAGAAATAATGCCCAACTTTTATGCTCAGGTAACCTTACAGCTTCCAAGAGCACAAATGTATTCGTTTTTGCTTAGATAAAATGACAAAAGTGTGTGGGTTAAGTCCCCATGAAGAGGTCTTTCTAACTTTATAAGAAGATGAAATTTTATAAATATTACTTCATTTGTGTCTAATATCTATGGTTAAAATTTCATCAACAGCAAAAATATATGAATTGTCATGGGGGTTATGGCCCTTATGCATAGAATATAATTTCCAAAAATTTCATAAAGATCCATTCAGTAATTTTGACCTAGTTTTGGATCATAAAAGAAATGACTAAAATTTGGGAGTTAAGGCTCCCATTAGGGTGTTATATATATATATATATATATATATATATATATATATATATATATATATAGAGAGAGAGAGAGATAGATAGATAGATAGATGTAGATACACACACACACACACAAAGATAAATTGATAGATACAACCAAGTGGGCAAACAAAAATATGAGACACAGCCTAGTGCTTTTTTATGTTGATAAGCCTAGTACTTATTCTATTAGTTTGTTCTTGTGAAACCAGTAAGTTTTGTGGATGTAAATAAATGAACAGCAGTTGTGAAGCAGTGATGAGGGTGAAACACAGACACAAAGACACACACATACACTTACATATATACATATATATACGTTTGATTTGTTTCAGTTCCTGTCTACGAAATCCATATATATTGTTGTTGGCATCCTTTTTGTTTCGGGAGACAATGGAGTTGTGCATAAAATAATCTAGTCCGGCTTTTACATTTCATGTCATAATACATCTCCTGCTGTGGATGTGTAGTCCTATCCTGGACACACACTCCCTCTGGCAGGTACCGCAAATGTAGCGAAGATTTTGCCTGGCTGGTTGTAATGTCATACTATCTTGTTGACGTCTTTTCTTGTCTTTCCATTTCTCCTCTCCCTCTATGTCACTCCTTTGTGTTCCCTCTTTTACGGTACGTCGCCAATCTCCACGTTTGCTGGCAACTGCTTCCCAGTTGGTAATATTGATGTTGCAGGTATTCATGTCCCTTTTGCAAACATCCTTGTATCGTTAGAACGGTCTTCCCACAGACCTAGTGCCCCTAGCAAGCTCTCCGTTGAGTATGTCCTTGAGGATTCGGCCATCTTCCTTACGGCTAACATGTCCAAGCCATCTCATACGTCTTTGTGTGAGGAGTGTAAATATGCTTGGTATTCCTGCTTGCTTGAGGACATCTTTGTTGGGGACATGATTCTGCCATTTGATGCGAAAGATTTTCGGGAGGCAGCGCAGGTGAAATATATTTAGGCGACGTTCTTGGCGTGTGTATGACGTCCAAGTCTCACTTCCATACAGTAGAGTGCTGAGTACACATGCCTGGTAAATCTTCATTTTTGTGGTCTTGGTCAGCTTATTGTTGTCCCATGCCCGTTTGGAGATTTGGGCCATCACAGCAGCTGCCTTGCCAATGCGTATTTTGAGCTCAGTATCAAGGGATAGGTTGTAGGTGACGGTAGAGCCAAGATAGGTAAACTTCTCCACCTCCTGTAGTCTGTGGTTTCCAATATGTATGTTTGGGATGGTCGATATAGTCTGACCCATGATGTTGGTATTCTTGAGGCTGATAACTAAGTCAAAGTTGCCGGATGCTTGCTCAAAACAGTTGATGACCCTTTGTAGAGGTTCTTCAGTGTGTGATACCAGAGCGGCATCATCATCAAATAGCATCTCCTTGATCAGGACGCTTCTGATTTTGGTCTTGGCACGCAGACGCGAGAGATTGAACAGTTTCCCATCACTTCTACTGTGCAGAAACACTCCATCATCTGATGTCACAAAGGCATGTGACAGCATCAGCGAGAAGAAGATGCCATGTAATGTAGGAGCATTTTATTTGGAAGGCGGCTGATGTTGAACCATTGTGCTGTATAGTGCCTTGCATATCATCATGGAAAGATTTGATGATGCTCAGCAGCTTTGGTGGACATCCGATTGCTTGGAGCAGGATGAAGAGCCTTTTCTACTTACCAAGTCAAAGGCCTTTGTCAGATCAATGAAGGCCATATATAATGGCATTTTCTGCTCTCTGGACTTCTCCTGAAGTTGGCGTAGGGAGAATATCATGTCAATAGTTGATCTGCTTCTTCTAAAGCCACACTGCGATTCTGGATAAATTCGAGAAGCAAGCAGTTGCAGCCTGGACAGGATAATGCGAGCAAAGGCCTTTCCAACAGTGCTTAGAAGAGATATTCCACGGTAATTGTTACAATCCCCACGGTCACCTTTGTTTTTGTAAAGCGTAATGATGTTAGCATCCCGCATATCCTGAGGGACTGTACCCTCTTCCCAGCACTGACACAGAAGCTCATGAATGTGCCGAAGCAGGATGGTGTTTTTGCCGGTTTTGATGATCTCTAAGGGGATGCCGTCTTTTCCCGGAGCCTTGTTTCTTGCTAGGGAGTCAATAGCCTTGGTGAGCTCTCCTATAGATGGCATACTGTTAAGTTCACACATGACTGGCAAGATCTTGACACCCTCGATTGCAGCCTCAGCTACCGTGGTCTCTCGTGAGTAGAGATCCTGGTAGTACTCTGGAACTTTTATCTTCCACCGATGTCTGTAATCGATGGTGACATGTGCGATGATTTTGCGATTATCTTATATTTTTCAGAGAAATTGGAAGCCCCGAATGTAAGCCACCACTTTATGCATAATACGATATTTATAGTTCTCTGTTTCTAACTCAAATTCTGTCCTCAATAATTATAGATCTCTAATTCTAAATGTAATTCTTTTTCTTCTCGTTCAGTTTATAACTATATCACGCATTCTTGTCTGTCTCTTGACAAAGCTTTTTTACTCCAGCGTTGACCACTTCACCTCGTTAGGGTAAGACAGCCCTTACCGAATGTTTTCACTGTCCTGTTTTTGTTAGCAGCTTTGACGTTCCACGTATCTCAAATTTTATTTAATTTGCTTTGGGAGAGCAATTGCTTTGACGAAGACGCATCTTGTTGCACTGCTCGCAATGCGGAGTAGATAAATCTGCCAACAAATGAGGAAGGGTTTTTTTATGCTGCCTTCGCGCTATAGTTCTCTATATATAATGGAAATTCTTTCTTTCTTCCCAACCCAACCCAACCCCCATAGCGTCGACTGTGGGCTGGTAGCTGTGTACAGTCGCCCCAATGTCGCCCAGAGTGAGCTCTGGTCACTATAGCGTCGACTGTAGGCTGGTAGCTGTGGACAGTCGCTCCCATGTGGCCCAGAGCGAGCTCTGGTCGCCATAGCGTCGACTGTGGGCTGGTAGCTGTGGACATTCACCCCAATGTCGCGCAGAGCGAGCTCTGGTCACCATAGCGTCAACTGTGGGCTGGTAGCTGTGTACAGTCGCTCCAATGTCGCCCAGAGCGAGCTCTGGTCGCCATAGGATCTTTGTCTCCACTAAATTGATTCTGTCCAGTTACGTATCTGTATAGTGGTCCAGAGGTAATACTTTCATTTCTCCTTGTCGATTGTGGGCTGGTAGCTGTGAACGGTCGACTCAAAGTCGCCCAGAGCGAGCTCTGGTCGCCATAGCGAGCTCTGGCTGGTCTAAAGCTATAGCAGAAGACACATCGCAAGTTACCACACAGTGGGACTGAACTGAGGACCAAGTGTTTTGGAGCTAAGTTTGTTACCACACAGCAACACCTGCACCTGTGTGTGTGTGTGGGGGGGGGGGTATCGGTTTGTGTATATGTGTGTATATATGTATGCATGTATATATGTGTATATATATATATGTATATATATATATATATATGTATATATATATATATATATATATATATATATATATATATATATATATATATACTAGTCGCCATGATAGATCGTTAGCCACCACACATATTTTTTCCTCTCCTTGTTTTTTCTTTGTCCCTTTCTGTAGAAGAGCGTAGGTTCGAACCTTTAAGACTTTTTTTTTATTCCTCAGCGTTGTACTAATACATCTGTTTGTTTTGTACACCACCTGTCTTCGACTTTTGTTTTTTCGTAAACCCTCTCTATATATATGTATATATATATAAATATTTATATATATATATATATATATATATATATATATATATATATATATATATATATATATATGTGTGTGTGTGTGTGTGTATGTATGTATATATATATATGTCTATGTATGTATATATATATGTATATGTATATATATATATATATAAATAAAGTTAATCCAAACATGAAAACACAAAGAGAAAACACAACAACTCGAGGACGTGGAACAAATATAGTATTATTGGACGGTCGGGTAAGAAGGGAAGAAGGAGGATTTTCCGTTTCAAGCGGAACTCTTCGGCAGAAACATAGGAAAAGAAAAGATCCAGAGAAGGGAAGACGGAGAAAACAAAATCGCCAACGGTACACACGCGGTCATCCATATATATATATATATATATATATATATATATATATATAACAACAAATTGAGGAACGGCTATAATAGGCCGTTCGACCCACTAGAAAAAGCAGCCAGGGCTCCAACCGCAAATAGTAGTAATTCCGGAATCAGATGAAAAATTAAAAGACATTTACCCTATTCATCTTTAGACAATGCATTGTTTCAGCGTTTTTTAATGGTAAACCAGCCTGATTAAATTAAATCAAGTCAATCTTCCAAAGGCCAACGCAATTCGTCAGTAAAGGAGCCAGGAGGGAGAGAAATTACACGAGGCAGCTACCTTAATGCCTCGGCAATATCTGACCTAAAATTTTCAAAATCATCGTACTCGCGCCAACTTATCGGCAGCAAATATAAACTGCCGATTCAATTTCGGAATTAATCAGAAAATTATCAATTTATCAATATTAGGGTGGCAAAAAATTCAATAGAAATTATTTTGCCACCAGCGGTCTAGTGAGAAAGAGGAAATAGTCAGAGACTATGAATAAATTCAACAATAAATTGAGGAGCGGCTATAATAGGCCGTTCGACCCACTAGAAAAAGCAGCCAGGGCTCCAACCGCAAATAGTAGTAATTCCGGAATCAGATGAAAAATTAAAAAACATTTACCCTATTCATCTTTAGACAATGCATTGTTTCAGCGTTTTTTAATGGTAAACCAGCCTGATTAAATTAAATCAAGTCAATCTTCCAAAGGCCAACGCAATTCGTCAGTAAAGGATACACTGCTTTATTTTTTGAGATTGCTAATGTTAACAATACTCGCAAATGAAATACAGACTGGAGTTGTAGTGCCCGAAGTGAGCTATATTCCGTTTAATAATGTGAATGGAGGCAATACAAGCGGAAACTAGAGGAACATAATTAATAACCACACTCGAAATCAAAATCAAAATCATGTATATATTTGAATTTGAATGTTCTTATTAATTATGTTCCTATAGTTTCCGCTTGCATTGCCTCCATTCACATTATTAAACGGAATATATATTTTGAATATGTATAAACATACATACAAAATGCGTATGTATATACATATATATTAATATATTATGTATGCATATTATGTATGTATACATTATTTAAATGCATATACATAATATATCATATATATATATATTATTTTATTCTTTTATGTATTTCAGCATAAAACTATGGCCATGCTGGGGCACCACCAATATCGTCACCCTTTCAAAGGTCATCCCTATGTGGTTGTCTTTTGGTAAATGGAGGGGGGGTAGGTGTGCTGGCCTTTTTTCAGCATCTTTACCATGATATAGGTTTATCGGAGATCTTGGACAGCAGCAGGTCAAGGTGCTTCTTGAAAACATCTACTCACATTCCATATCGATCTCTCAGGACTTTTGGCAAGATATTAATTAGCTGTGGGTCTTCGAATCTCAAACTATTGCAGTACTTTGACTTTGGTTTGGTGGAACTTTGGAATAGTGAATGGCGTCCTGTTTGGGTACTGATATAACAATTGAAGCTAAAGTTTGGTGCCAGCTCCTCTAAGGTTTTCCATAGGCACAGGAGCGGCTGTGTGGTAAGTAGCTTGCTTACCAACCACATAATTCCGGGTTCATTCCCACTGCGTGGCACCTTAGGCAAATGTCTTCAGCTATAGCCTCGAGCCGACCAAAGCCTTGTGAGTAGATTTGGTAGCCGGAAACTGAAAGAAGCCCGTCATATATATGTATATGTTTTGTGTATCTGAGTTTGTCTCTACAACATCACTTGACAACCGATGCTGGTTTATTTGTCCCTGTAACTTAGCGGTTCAGCAAAAGAGACTGATAGAATAAGTACTAGGCTTACAAAGAATAAGTCTTGGGTTCGATTTGCCCGATAAAGGCGGTATTACAGCATGGCCGCAGTCAAATGACTGAAACAAGTTTAAGAGTATGTGTATCAATGCATGTATCTCCCTTTTTCTCTTCAGTGAGTAGAGTCGTAATTCTTTGGATCTCTCCCAGTAACTTATGTTTAATTAACGCAATTTTCATGGTGAGGTACCATTGAACCACCACTAATTTGATACTGTAGGGTAACCATAGTTGACACCTGTATTCCAGACGGCTGAGGACAAATGTCCTCCATAGGATCAGCATAGTTTCTTGGTCCCTTATTCTGAAAGTTTTCATGATCTATCCGATCATCCACTTGCACATTGCCACCATCATAGCGATATGTACATGAAACACTGCATAGTTGTTCATATCAATTCCGAGATCTGGCATTGTGTTTGACTCTAAAAATGCGTTTCCTTTTAGTCCAAGGTATTTTTGTTGCGGCGTGTTAGCACAAGTGGCTGATAGATGAGATGAAATTTTCTTGTATTAAATTGCATGTTGTTTTCTTCAGCCCATTTATATATGGCATCTACAGCTGCCTGTATAAATGAGGGTATGTCTAGACGTATATACAAATATAAACATGTTTAGAAACGATTATCTCCCCCTGGTCAGCCACACGTTTTCTTCCTCTGCATCTACCACAGTATATACAGTTTACTGTAAGACTACCACGTGTGTATGTATATATATATATATATATATATATATATATTATATATATATATATATATATATATATATATATATATATATATATATATGGATGTGTGTATTTTCTCTTGTTTACAATTAACACGGAAAAATAAATAAACAGTTACCAGGGTAGCAAAAAATCACTCTAGTAATAAGGACGTAACACCCTGTGTGTAAAGGTTGAAACTCCGGGTTGATGTGAAACATTTTGTATAATATATATAAATAAATAAATAAATGGAGTTAAACGCAAGTGTTATTCAAATTCTTTTACTTCCGACATACTTTTCGAAGACAACATTGGTATCATTCCAAAGGAATAAAATGGTGTAAAACAAGGTAACCTCATCAGGGAAAGAAAGAAAGAAACCCAACTTATCAATAAGACATTTTAACAGAATGTGATGGATGTGTATAATGATGAACGGAACGCTATTAAGTTTTTTAAAAAAACAGTTAGAAGATATAACGTCAAAGGTAGCCTATAGAAAGAGAAGGGGTAAAGGAAAGAAATAGGCAGAAAACTAATAAAGGAGAAATATAGAGCGATATGTAAATTAAAATAAAAGCTTAAAGGCTTGGAAATAGATATATCTAATGGAAGTGAAATGTAAGAAGAAAATCATTGTCCAAATTATATAGAATGGTAGATATCACATATATAAACAAAAGGTATGTTTCTGCCAATGTTTACATCGATAAGCACGCTCTATAAACATGTTTACAAGGGGATTCTTAGAAAATAGAATATAAAATATTCGGACAGATAGATAGATAGACAGATAGATAGATAGATAGATAGATAGATAGATAGATAGATAGATAGATAGATAGATAGATAGATATAATTGCCACATAAAGCTATAGAAAACGGTGAAGGGGAGAAAAAAAGACAGTGGAGACATACAACGAACCCTCTAATTACTTTTTTCTCCCCTTCTCGCCCTTTTGTTTTTTCTCTCTTTTCTCTAATTTTTTCCTCCTCTTCACCGTCTTTCACTCTCTCCCTCTTCCTCCTTTACTCTCTCTAGTTGCTCACACGTGACCATCGTCCATCTTTCTTTTCCTCACGTGATCATCTTTTCTTTTCCTTCAGTTGGTTGCACAGACCACACACATTATCTGTCTCCTTTCCTATCTTTTCCCTTGTCGAATATTCCTCCAGTGTTCACTATCTTACCTCGTCTGGCCTAACGGCCCTCCATGTCTATTTTCGTTTAGTTTCGTGTATGTCTACACTGTCCTGTCTTTTTGTTACCAACTTTGACCCACCGCAAATCTCAAATCTCAGCTTTGTTCGCGGCAGCAACTGTTTGTCAAAGCCTCATATTGTCGTGAATTGCTCGAAATTTGGAGTAGATGAACCGCCAACAACTGATGAAGAGTCGTTCATTATGTTACTTGTCTTGTTTTCCTTTTGTTTCTCTCGTTGTTTGCATACCCAAATTTGCCCTCGTATTTCATGTTGTTTACGTTTTGTGATGTCCTGTACCCATATATATATATGTATGTATGTATGTATGTATGTATGTATGTATGTATGTATGTATGTATGTATGTATGTATGTATGTATGTATGTACGTATGTAAATGTAGTAATATAAATCGGGAAAGTTTGAATGCTAAATACATGATAAAGAGTTTATAATTATTAGATGTCAGTATTTCACGGTATGTGCATGCATTAAAACCATGCAACCTCGAGATATTAGTACCAGAACAGAGTTAGAGTTGTACGAATGCCAGAAAGAGTTCTGAACGCTGATATCACTGGCGCTGCTGTGTTCAGATAAGGTGTGTCGATGAAGATGTCTTGGATATAGAATGAAAGTCAGTGAAATGACTATTGGTGATTGGAGATAAAATCCTAGTCATCACATTGAAAATTTACTTTTCCCCAAACATCTTTTGGACTTATGTAAATATAGGTATAAATGAAACTAACCAAATGTTCACTTACCTGAGAACTAGACGCTCACCTCTAGTCTTGAAAGTCTACAAATCTTCGCTCCAGCAAAGCAGATCAACGTTACTGCAGATCGTTGCCCTTAGAAAAAGTTTAGAAGATCAGAGTGGTGAGCAGACGAAAATAGAGAAAGCAAAGTAATAAGTAATCTTTTTTACTTATGGCCAAGTGAGAAAAATAATTAGTGGAGGGTAAAGGTTCTATGTAGTCATAAAGACGACTGTTTGGGGGTAAAGTTACTGTATAGAATCCACTATTGGACTGCAGAAATGGTGTATTAAGCAGTCGTTGAGAGATCTGTGTCTCACTGAGATGTATTCGATTTGCCTTCAGCGTCAGTCGGAATCTTTGGGCAAGGTCAATAACAAAAGATGTAGGAAGTGTTAAAAATTTTACTTATGAGCAAATTGAGCTTTTTGGAGAATGAAACAGTAAAACAAGGCTCATGGTTTGCGCTTAACTGCTATGTATATCTTTGGAGGAAGAGGTGCACCAGCTTTGAATATGAGGAATCAGTGAGCTGCTGAGTTATACAGATGTTTCAGTTCCTTAGATTCCTCTTCAGACATCATCCATGAAATCTGAACACTGTGTGTGTGTGTGTGTGTGTGTGTGTGCGTGCGTGCGTGCAAGTGTGTACGGACGGATGGGTGTATGTGCGTAAACACGGTTATTATAATCTTTGGTAAACGTACAAAAAAGTCATTAACTTGGTAGATTCATTAGAACAGAAGGCTTTGTGTTGTTTGTGCCGTCTGGTAGTCTGTCTTCACTGAGAAACCTTTCCCATCACAGAGAAAGAAGTTTAAAAATAGATTGCAGTACTACAAAAATATTTGCCTTCTTAAAAACTTAGTTTTGGTCTGAGCATTTACAACACAAGTAATTCTGCAAAAGCTTCCGCGAACCAGAAGCAAATCTTAAACCAGAAAACGTATTAGGTCTACTCTCCCATAAATTGAATGCAGATTATATGAAGTTGTTCGATTTGTAAGAACTTATAATCAATTCTTACTCAAATCACATTCAACTATCTTAAATAGTGGTTCATTGAACAATACGGTTCCTGATATACAGAATTACCGGTGGTTACGGTTAGAAAAAACATTTATCATAAGTTTGATTTGATCTATCAGGTCGAATCTGGATCTAAACAACCTCGAGAATATGAGTGGGGTGTCCTTAGTGGTTTATCCAGACAACAGCCTTAGGGGCTTAGCCTTAAATGAGTTTAAAACTTTTCGATAGTAGCTGGTCAATCTCGTATTTTAGTGATCATCGCTTTTCCTGAAATAACCATTTATGCATCTGTGTAATATATTATATATTATTTGTGATATTAGCCAAAGAGTAAACTAAGCAAAACATAAAAGAAGTAAAAAAGATTTTTTTTAAAATTGGGTCAGTATTAGAAAACAAAAGAAAAATTTGAAAAATTTGAACAAATATATTCAAGTAACAAAATATAGCAGCAAACATATTTGAAACGGAAAGAGACATAAGAACTTGAGGGATTGAGATAGGAATATACAAGTTATGCTGAGTATAAAGTGATATTATTGAATGAGAGCTGCTGAGATAGATTCCAACAAATTTACATGTAGTTGTTGTTTTTAAACACAGGCTGCGCTGATTGAGAAGACCTATGATCAAAGGAATTTCATATCATGTTTCAACATAGAATATCTAGGACTACTATATCCAATATGCTCTCTCTCTCTCTCTCTTTTTTTTTTAATGACGGGAGACTGTTATTTCAGGGAGATTTAGATGTTATTTCTAGACGAGCTGCTTTCACTTGCCCTGAAGTGGAAATTTATGTAAAGGTAAAATACAATGTTTGCAATGTTACCAAGAAATATTTGAAGAACCTCCAAAAGAAAAATCTT
>NC_042998.1:767500-807500 GCF_006345805.1 Octopus sinensis | reverse complement strand
ATGAGTGAGAGAACAAACGAAAGAAAGCGGCACACAATACGTTTGGTAAAATGAACCCGTGGAACTTAGAGTTGCATAGAGTTGAGCCAAACTGTTATTAAATAATATATACTCACTGTTTATATATAACATTACCTTCGTGTTTAGAAAATATCTTGATACCTTAGGAAATTTTCAAATCGATCATATGGTGTAATTACTATTCATCTCTGTTTTGGATTAAAATGCGAAAAATCACCAGAATTCACGTTAAAATCACGCGAGAAATTTTGGTTAACAAAAATAAGGAATAAAGGGTCGGAGTAGCTTTTATGTTATAACTTTTGGGTGATTATATATATATATATGATTTAAGTCGTTTTCGATTATACGTTTTCAAAAATAATATATGAAAAAATAAAAATCAAGTCAAGTTATTTTACTAGATTTTATGTCTGTCCGCCACAAATATTGGAATCGTAAAATTACTAGAAAACCCTTAAATGCACATATTGATATTCGTACAGTAAATGTTATGATACACACCCTAAATTAGTGAGCTTAGTGAACGAAATCGTGAGATTAGCTGTGTTGCCTCATTTATCGGTCTTTTGGAGCTCATATTGCACTGTAGTTCCGATATCTACTGTTAGGTGTCGTTGTCAATCGTGATTTCCATTATTGTTTTGAATTCAAATTTCTTTACGTCGGTTTATCGGCTACTTTCTCATTCTCATTCATTTGTGACTTAACCTTTTGACCCCACGGCTCCTAAGAAAATTCTCAGTGAAAATGCTAAGCGTCATGCTATAATGCTGGAAGATAAACTAGTTGTGATAAAACACCATGAAAAAGTGAAAAAGTCGTAGCAATTGCACGATCTTTTGGGATGGGTCGGGCAACATAATAAAGACAAGATTTTAGCACAAATCAAATCTGAAGCTCCAGAAATGAAGAACACTGTCATTAATAAGAAAACTCTTTGAAGAAATGAAAGGTCTTGTTCCCCTTTGGATTGTTAGGTTGAATCGTTAGCGAGCTACTATTAGTCAAGAAATCATTCAAGAGAGAGCGTTGTCTTTGTTTGAGGACCCGAAGAAAAAATATCCAGATGAGAAAGATGTAGAGTTCAAGGTAAGTCAAGGATGGTTTATGAGATTTAAGGAGCGAAGAAGTTGTCGCTCCATTAAGAAGCAAGGTGAAAGTGCATCAGCTAACGAACAAGTACCAACGGAATTTCCTAACGCATTAAAGAAAATCATCGAAGTAAACGGGTATCTTCCCGAACAGATTTTTAATGTAGGCGAAACTGGATTGTACTGGAAAAAATTGCCAGAGCGTTCATTCATTTCCAAGGAGGAGAGAACTATTCTAGGCTACAAGGTCTCAAAAGAACATGTGACTATTATGTTGGGAGATAATTGTGCAGGAAATTTTAAGTTAAAGCCATTGCTTGTGTATCATGCACACAAACCCCGTGCCTTAAAGCACCTTTCCCTGTTATCTGGATGACTGATTCGAAAGCATGGGTTACTGTTGTTGTTTTTGGAGATTTATCCCAGCAGCAGAGAAGTACTTTAAGGAGAAGGGAATTCTTGTTAAGGTTTTACTTATCTTAGATAATGCTCTTGGCCACCCGAAAAGCATCGTAGATTTTGACCCCAACGTTACCATCGGATACCTCCCCCCGAGGGAATAATTGCTATCTTCAAGCGTTACCATATGTAGTGTACGCTTCGGCAAGCAATAGCTGCAACTGATCTTGATGAATCCATCACACTTCGGGACTTTTGGAAGACGTACGATATATACAAGGCTTTACAGAACATAGTAGCGGCATGGAATGATATACAGAGCACGGCTATGAATAGGGTATGGAAAAAGCTTTGCCCGCAATTTGTGAATGATTTTAAGGGGTCTGATAATGTTGCCATCAACAAAACGTTGGTGACTACGAGTAAAGAACTGGAAATTTATTTGGAGGAGGAAGATTTCAAGATTTATTTGGAAAAGACAAGCAGTCTCTGACGAACGAGGATGTGATAAAACATCACGAGCAGCAAAATAAAGACGAAGAGGAAGTCGAACCTGAATCACGTCACTTTACCATTAAGAAAAGGCAGCAAGCATTTGCATGTATCGAAAAAGGTCTTTCTATGTTCGAGGATATGGATCCAAATCTTTTCCAAGATTATAGGGGCTTGTCACGAAGCTTTTACTCCTTCTAATGTAATCCTTGAGGAAAATAATACAGTTCAAGGAACTCTCAGAGTCAACTGTTGATGCTGACGATCCACAGCCATTTACATCCGCGATATAAACCACCAAAGTATACGTACGCTTTAGTAAATTTATAATATTTTTTTTTTACTATTGCAAAATAATTAATAATTACTGAATTTGTTTTTTTAAGCTTAGAAAAGGCTTTCATTTTACCATGTCATATTGCAAACGGTATTCATAAATAAAGCGTCCGAGATGTACGGTAAACATCGCTAAATTGTATTCGTAAATTTAGATTACATTTTTTTTACTGTACTGCATTAAAAAATTAAAAAATATTTGTTTGTAAGCTTAAAATAGGTTTTTATTAACCATATATTATTGAAAATGCATTCATTCATAAAGTACAGAACTGGGAATGGTTATTAATAAATTCGCCCTAGCGTAGCCAAGAGAGAAGTTAATTCGATTCAAGTCGTGTCTCCTGGAACCAATTAGCGACGTAGGATGTGTGTATATATATACATACATACATACATACATACATATATATATATATATATATTATATATATATATATATATATATAATATATATATATATATATATATATATATATGTATGTATGTATATATATGATAGTTGTTACGGGATTTCGGTTAATGCCTTGCTTCATTGTTGTCTTAAGCATGAATAACACGGATATAAACTTTTCCTTCTGCTAGAGATCAGCCCTCTTTTAGTCAATGTGGCTACCTCTTGCAGTAAGTGTTCAGAGATCTTAGCAACCATGTTGACGTATACCTTCTGCCATCATGATATATTTCATTCACTGTCTTGCCTTTTTCGGCTACAGCGAGCTTTGATATACATGCAACACAAAATACAGATATTAATAGGGATTTTAAAATCAATCGATGACTGCAGGGTTGAAACTTTTCAAAGGAAGGAAAGCCTTGCACAGGGACAATCACATACTCTAAACAACGTATGCATTTTCCCCAAAGCGAAGAACTAGCTTACCTCATAAGATGCAAACGAAGTTGTTAGCGTTATGTCAGTTGTTCTTGTCCTAGGGAAATGCCCGAGTAAAAACTACAGACTTGTTCCATCCCAGCTGTTTCATGTCCGTCGACTCTATTGAATAGATTTGTGTTTGTCATCCTGTAGCGTGTCCAACAAAAGCATCACTTCCTTGAAAAGCAAGCATGATAGCTTGGTAGGTTTGCCAGTTTATCGCAGACGGCTCGACCATAGATTGGATTTACTGGGTTACGATACCAGTAGCACAGTGTCTATACTATCATACACACACTTATACACGTGTGTGTGTGTGTGTGTGAAGTTCAAATTTAATGAAAACAAAAGACGAAGACAAGTGAGGGAAAAACAAGTTGGTGTATTAATTTGACACTCAAGTACAATAGAAAAGTCTTTGACGCTTCGGGCCGACGGTCTTCATCAGAAAGGGTTGAGAGTGAAAACGAAGAAAAAGAAAAAGAACGGAGAGAGAAAACATGTGTAGAGATTAATAGCTCAACATGATGAAATGCTTAACTGTTAATCCCTACACATTTTTACTCTCACCATTTCTTTCCTCTCAACCCTTTATGTCCAAGAGCGTAGGACAGCAAGTGTAGTGTAGTTAAACGTTGAAAGGAAGAAAAATATGAACAATCTATGTTTCAAAGTGTAGTCCTTCTTAAAACTGAGTAAAAAGGAAGTGAAAACTTTCGAAGTCAAGATTGCACTTGTAGTTAGGTTCCTTCAACGCCTCCACTCCTTCAAACGTGCCTGCCACGTGTGTGATGTACCGAACCGCCGTTCCCTCGTTCCACACCTTCGTGCGATTACTCCTCGTAGCGCCCCTTCAGCCGTGCATTGAACCTGGATCTCTACTTTCTTGTGATCGTGAGCACCTTACAGGACCGGATGAGGTCAAATTTGTTTATCCGATCTCCGAAGTCGATAATATAAAATAAGTCAGATACAGGTATCTATTTACTCGGCAGATCCTTTTCCGACCCCAAAATTTATGGACTTGTGTCTACGTTATAAGCAATTATTTTATTCAAAATGAATTCGACTGTGTGCCATTGTGTCCGAAATCATCTCAATAGAATACAATAACAAAAACACGTATTTTGTAGCCAAAGAAAGGTTCTTGCGCTTCTTACGTTTCCTGCCGACCCACCCCTCAAAAAAAAACAGAAACATTGATAACTTGTTAAAAAACCTGGAAAACTAATAAAAGTAAATAGATCGCTTTTGATGTATACTTAATGAATAATCGAACTCTGTAATGGAATGTAGAATGCTTATTTTTTATTCAAATCTACTTCGTTACTTCGATCTTTATCTCTGTCTCTCAAGTTATTTACCTTTTAATAGGTGAGTCTTTCTTTCAGATTCACTCTCGCCTCTTCTTTCAGTTACTCTCTCATCTTTCTACCTGTCTGTTACTTTGTTCTGTACAGCTCTAACAACACACCCCGGTCGAAATTCATTTCTTTTGTAACTTGTTTCCGTTGTAAATTCCTCCCCTATTCCATTCGTTCCCAGCTTTGTCTCCGTGTGTCTCTCCTGATCGAGATGTTTTCTGAGTTTTCTAAGATCCTTTACCTCTTCACCTGCTCTCTTCCAATTATAACTTTATTTTTCTCGTTCACAACCTATCCTTTACTTAATATATACATTTCTTTTCACAGAATCACGCGCGAACTAGCGAACTCGCGCTCTCTCTCTCTCTCTCTCTCTCTCTATCTATCTCTGTCTATCTCTCTTTCTCTATCTCTCTTTCTCTTTCCCTCTTTCTGTCTCTCTCATTCTCTCTTTGTCTTTTCTTCTCTCTCTTTCTCCTTAATCTTACTCTATGATTTCTTCATTTCCATATTCCTAACTATCATTTCATATTTTTTCTGCCTCTACACTTTTCTGCGTGTCTTTCTTGTTTCCTCCTCTCAACATTTCTTGAATATAATTCCACTCAGATTGCCCGTAGCTTCTGATTATCTGCGTAAACTTTGACGAAGACAATAATAACGATGACTGCAATGCCAACAAGAACTACTACTACTACTACTACTACTACTACTACTACTACTACTACTACTATCACCACCACCACCACCACCACCACCACCACTACCATTACAACTACTACCATCACTGCTGCTACTACTACTGCTGCTGCTGCTACTACAACTAATATCATCTTAATCACAAAGTTGACGTTAACAATGGTGATAATCTGAATGATAACGTAGATAATCATGATAAAGAAATGACAATGGTTGTGATGTTGGGAAGGAGGAGAAGGAGAAGGAATGAAAAGAGGGAAGAATATGATATCGCAGCCATTTATTCTCCAGCATATTGCATGACCTAAATCTGCTCACCATTTTAAAACAAGATATTAGATATTGATTTGGAAATCTGTGAGAAACAAAAACTTTCATCAGAGACACATCAAGAAATATTAAATACGGATGAAAATCCACGCCTCTGGCTTTCAGCTAGTTTACTTCAAGAATTATCAAAGAAAGGAATTTAATGAAATTAAAGATCGCATTCTTTTCTTCTTCTTAGACTATCCTCTTCATTATTTTGCTCTTAATTTTTATCACGTTCTTTTATCTTTTTGTATTTATCAATATTGCATTTGAGGAGAACGATGGATTGGTGGGGACAATAGAGATTGGTGGGGACAATCGAGATTGGTGGGGACAATCGAGATTGGTGGGGACAATCGAGATTGGTGGGGACAACAGAGATTGGTGGGGACAATAGAGATTGGTGGGGACAATAGAGATTGGTGGGGACAATCGAGATTGGTGGGGACAATAGAGATTGGTGGGGACAATCGAGATTGGTGGGACAATAGAGATTGGTGGGGACAATCGAGATTGGTGGGAACAATCGAGATTGGTGGGGACAATCGAGATTGGTGGGGACAATAGAGATTGGTGGGGACAATAGAGATTGGTGGGGACAATCGAGATTGGTGGGGACAATCGAGATTGGTGGGGACAATAGAGATTGGTGGGGACAACAGAGATTGGTGGGGATAATCGAGATTGGTGGGGACAACAGAGATTGGTGGGGACAATCGAGATTGGTGGGGACAATCGAGATTGGTGGGGACAATAGAGATTGGTGGGGACAATCGAGATTGGTGGAGACAATCGAGATTGGTGGGGACAACAGAGATTGGTGGGGTCAATAGAGATTGGTGGGGACAATCGCGATTGGTGGGGACAATCGAGATTGGTGGGGACAATAGAGATTGGTGGGGACAATAGAGATTGGTGGGGACAATAGAGATTGGTGGGGACAATCGAGATTGGTGGGGACAATAGAGATTGGTGGGGACAATCGAGATTGGTGGGGACAATAGAGATTGGTGGGGACAATCGAGATTGGTGGGGACAATAGAGATTGGTGGGGACAATAGAGATTGGTGGGGACAATCGAGATTGGTGGGGACAATCGAGATTGGTGGGGACAACAGAGATTGGTGGGGACAATCGAGATTGGTGGGCACAATCGAGATTGGTGGGGACAATCGAGATTGGTGAGTACAATCGAGATTGGTGGGGACAATCGAGATTGGTGGGGACAATCGAGATTGGTGGGGACAATAGAGATTGGTGGGGACAATCGAGATTGGTGGGGACAATCGAGATTGGTGGGGACAATCGAGATTGGTGGGGACAATAGAGATTGGTGGGGACAATCGAGATTGGTGGGGACAATCGAGATTGGTGGGGACAATAGAGATTGGTGGGGACAATCGAGATTGGTGGGGACAATAGAGATTGGTGGGGACAATCGAGATTGGTGGGGACAATCGAGATTCCGACACAAAATTCAATTATGTCTCTTTACCTTTCTGGTTTCAAATTATGGCGAGATTGACTTTGATTCTTATCCTTCTGAATTTTTTTCCGGCATATAAGCCGGTGTAGTATGTAGAGTAAGCCAGGGTCTACATAATATTTTGTTGTTAACATTTATTTGCAATAAATTACTTAAACTTCTACAATACACAAAATATATTAACAATTTTTTAAATAGAAATCCTAATAATATTTAGTTATTTTAAATATATAATTTTAAAAAATCGAATGGCTATGAGGACTATCTGAGTAAAATGAAGATCAAAGGAGTCCATAGATAAAAAAAAATGTTGAGAAACTCTGGTTAAACCACTCAAGCATCGTCACTATCTTTCCAAATCCTACTTAATTTTCACATAGGTTTCTGGTCTTTCAAAGTAGTCTTGGTGTATAATTTTTGTCTGAAAAATTCGACTTGTATGACGGAAAATCCGGTAACTGCTAAATGTCAATAGTTACTCCTTTCTCTAAAAAAACGGCCGATATTATGTATTATCTATTATTCATTTTACTATTAAAAGATCTCTCTTGGCTGTATAAGTAGCAGCAGCTAAACATTGAGAACGGTTGAACAGATTCAATCGATTATATTAACTGTATGTCTCGTAAATAAAATTGAACATGCGCAGAATCAAAATAAATCACTGTTATATTAAGCAGCAGTGGTACAGGCATGACTATGTGGTTAAGAAGTCTGCTTCGCAACCACGTTATTTCGGGTTCAGTTCCACTTCACTGCACATTGGGCAAGTGTCTTCTGCTAGAGCCCCAGACCGATTAATGCGCTGTGAGTGGTTTTGATAGAGGGAAACTGTATGGAAGCCTATCGTATGTGCACATGCGCGAATGCGTGTGGTACAGAGAGGGAGAGAGAGAGAGAGGGGGGAGAGAGAATACCTGTCTTTGTATTTGCCCCCATCTCATTTACGTGATGACCGGTATTGCTTTGTTTACATCTCCATAATTAAATAATTAGGCAAAGGGGACAGACAGAATAAGTAAGTACCTAATTTCAAAAGAAAAGCACCGGTGTTGATTTGATTGACTAAACCCTTTAGGGCGTTGTCCCAGCTTGCCCAATAACAGAAACAAATAAAAGATTAAAATGAAATAAAATAAAATATAGTTGACTGAGCTAAGTTCCTTCAGTTTTCTCGCGGAGTGATTTAACATTCATTAACATATCTATTTGGCAGGACGCATATCCTGAATCTGAACTTTGATGGAGTCAATTTTGAGGTCATACTGGAGTCGTTGTTACTGGCCTTATTTATTTGCTATAACAAAGATGTTGAGATATTGACATATATGATTTAGTAAAATTAAAATCTTAATTTGGTAGTTTATTTGGTAGTTTATTATGGCGCCTCAATCTCCTGCCTTCAAAAACAATTTTCTCTATCTCTCTCCACTTCCGGTCAGTTATTTCAACTATGTAATGGTGCTTGTACTTTTCTCGGGCCATTTTTTCTTTCTCGCTGGACTCTTTCCTCTTTCCTCTTTCCACCTTCTGATGTCACACTGCCTCTTTCTTCAATCTTAAGCCTTCGCTGGTGGACTGCGGGAAAAGTTCTTAGAGAAAGGAAGTAGTACTAGTACCGAATAGCAATTTTTATAGGCTACTCAACGATGATTGTGCTTAGCTACAACTGATGACGTGCAAACACGCAACAATCACTGAATCTAGCTGTGTCCACTGTCAGTGCTGGACACTTTCATTGACCACTATTGACATTTCTGAACTTTTTAACACTATACGTCTTCACGATGTGCCTTCTCAAGACGAATACTGCAGTATTATGGAGCTTACAAAGTATATTCACGTTAAGTAGGGGTTACAGATTGCTATTTGGTACTAATGCCGCTTCCGTCGCATCGTTAATGACACACACTCACATGCACACACACACACACATGTATATATATACACACATGCACATATATGTATATACACATGTTTGTATGTATATATATATATGTATACAGAGAGAGAGTGTGTGAATGTGTGTGTGTGCGTGTGTAACCGCTTGTGCTGTCTTCTAGTAAAGCCTCTACAAACACATTTTTCCAAAGTGGGTGTAATTACTTTGGAGGAGAGACATTATAAGTGTCTCACCATTAGTTTCTTCTCCCGGAGAATGAAGTCCTGGGAAGAGAGAGAGAGAGAGAGAGGGAGAGAGAGAGAGAGAGGGAGAGAGAGAGAGGAGACATACAGAGACAGACAGTGTGAGAGAAAGGAATCGATCCTTATACTTTACTGATTCTTATTTTATTCTTCTTGAAAGATAAAAAGTAAAGTTGACCTGAGGCGATATTTGAACTCAGAATGTACTGATCTAGAAGCATATGTCTGCCGCACCGGCATTTCAGTCTATTAACATTTTAATCGCGTGTGTCTCTGGAAGACATATTGTGTTCCGAATGAAGAAGAGCGGCATTGAAAGCTGAATGGACGATGCTTTCTCGGCCACCCAATGCGATGAGAAGATGATGAGCTATTAATGTGTTATTACTATGAGGCACTGGAAATTAATCAATTGGAAATTTCAAGTGGAATAAAAGCAAGTACTTAATTATTCTGATTGATTTTGATTAGTTCATTAACATTTTCTCGTTATTTCAGTCAGAGAAATCTATGTAAGATGTAATTGAAGTGATTTCTAACAATGGCGCACGTTCGGCATTATCGGTTATAACAGCCTCAGTATTTTACTCGTACGTATATTCTCGATTATAGAATTGTGAATTCGATTCTGACGTGCAGTTTGAGTTTGTAGCTTTAAGAGCCATAACTGCAACCAACAAGATATTTTATATTTACCGCCCTTTAAAATATAAAAATATTCATTGCAAAGTGTAACAAAAATTTGATACGTACCGTATTTATTTACTCCTGTTCAAGCCGCATAATTTTATACTTGATTTAAACTGGAAAGCTGGAGAGTGAGTTATATACGGGGACAAAGTTAAACTATGAAGGTAAATAATTTTGTACCAAGATTTAGCATTAAATTAGCAGGATGGGGAAGGGCGACTTATACAAGAATATGTTGGAAGTCAGTTGTTTGTGTTACTGTTGTTTCGTTGCGGTGTAGATGGATGTGTTGTTTTTGCTGTTTGGATTATTATTCGTCTTGTTGTTGTTGTTGCTGTCGCCGCCGAAGAACCGATTGCGATGCTCAAATCAATTGTACGTGTTTTATGACTTTCCCTGCAAACAATCATACTGCACACTACGATATACAGTGTAAATAAGTTTGAAAATAATGCGCAATATTGCAATCTGGATTTGTTGCATTATCACTAATACTAGGCAAGATAATTCTGTACACCAGCGGATTTTTGTATTGGCGAGCAAGGTGGTTTAAAGGTACGTTTCATGCAAAACTATTGCTTTCAAATTTGAATTCAGGTCGCATATATTGAAAACAAATTGTCGTATAAGTTATGCCTAATTTAGAAGCAAGCTCTCGGACAGTTGTGCGTAGATTGGCTTCCACTAAGGTTTTTAGTTGATCGTTGTCAACATCCGATGGCTGACCACTACGCTTATTATCTTCAAAACTCTCGTTACCGCTACGAAATTTCTTGAACCACCATTGTGCTGTACGTTCATTAGTGGTTCCTGGGCCAAACACATCGTTGATACTGCGAACTGTTTCAGCAGCTTTTCGGCCTAGCTTGAACTCGAATAAGAAAATTGTGCGAATTTGCTTTTTGTCCATGTTGTATTCAACGTTCCAGAAAATATGGCCTAATTATTCAAAAAGAAAAAGAGTAACACGATTAGATAGAGCGAAAACGGGCTTTAAAATTATATATAAAGTCAAACTAATTTTATGAAAATTAATTTGAAAATACATCATTTAAAACCAAAATTTAAAATTCCACAAGAACTTTCTTGACAACCTAATAAAAATAAGGATAAATCAAGATATGTAAGTCAGATACTAATTGAAAAAGATAAATTAAGATAACGATACCTTTGGAAATGGGTTTATAGAATACATGTGAAATATATCAAAGATACTGATCTATGTTGAATAATAACAGTTCCTAGTGGGTATACCTTATACTTAGGGGAGGCTCAAGATTTAATAATCCAATGCAAATTTATATGTTCTACTAAATATAAAGGAAGAAGATCCCAATACCGAAGGGGTATATATGTAATATAAATATTGAAGGACTGCACATTGAAGTGGTTAAGGGTTATTAGAGAGCAATACTACGTATATTTCGAGATAATAGAGGGTATGCTATGAAGACTGCATGCTGCATAAAATCTTCTAAATATAAATTACGTCACCGCTCCTACATCTTGACCCCCAACTATTTCCCTCTGCTACTCTCTAAATTATACTAGGCATAATAAGATATGCATAGATTTCTAAACTCGTTTTGTCACAGATATAATATAAGGAAACAATGTAATTATTTTGGTTTCTAGTATTGATGTAAATTTGTTGAAAATGATTTCTCCTTTATGGTCATCTGAGTCTTAGGAGAGCGGCTTCTTTTAAATTGATGTAATGTTTTCATTGGTCCATTAACTGGAGCCGCTTGTTACTTATTGACATTCTGTTCACCTAACTTTGAAACTTCGCGGACTATAGCGAACTGGCAATGTGCCTCAATTATGTAGCTAATTCAACTGAATCTTAATTATATATATATATAGCAGCCAAGGCTTCAACCGCAAAAAAGTATTAATTCCGTAAACCAGGAGAAAATTAAAAAAAACATTTACCCTGTTATACTTTATACAATGCATCGTTTCATCTATTTTTTAATGGTAAATCAGCCTGATTAAATTAAATCAAGCTAATCTTCCATAAGCCAACAGATTCATCAGTAAAGTAGGCCAGACGGGAGAGATATTTTCACGAGGCAGCACCACTACTGCCTCGACTATATCTAACCTAAAAATTTTCAAATCATCGTACTCGCGCCAAATTTATCGGCAGCAAACAGAAAATTCATAATTAATCAATATAGGGTAGCAAAAAATTCAGAAATTATTTGCCACCAGCGGTCTAGTGGGAAAAAGGAAATAGTCAGAGACTATTAATAAATTCAACAGCAAAATTAAGGAACGGCCATAATAGGCCGTTCAACCCACTAGAAATAGCAGCAAAGGCTTCAACCGCAAAAAAGTATTAATTCCGTAAACCAGGAGAAAATTAAAAAAAACATTTACCCTGTTATACTTTGTACAATGCAACGTTTCATCTATTTTTTAAATTCTTCTATTTTATATTTGCTGCCGATAAATTTGGCGCGAGTACGATGATTTGAAAATTTTTAGGTTAGATATAGTCGAGGCAGTAGTGGTGCTGCCTCGTGAAAATATCTCTCCCGTCTGGCCTACTTTACTGATGAATCTGTTGGCTTATGGAAGATTAGCTTGATTTAATTTAATCAGGCTGATTTACCATTAAAAAATAGATGAAACGATGCATTGTATAAAGTATAACAGGGTAAATGTTTTTTTAAATTTTCTCCTGGTTTACGGAATTAATACTTTTTTGCGGTTGAAGCCTTGGCTGCTATTTCTAGTGGGTTGAACGGCCTATTATGGCCGTTCCTTAATTTTGCTGTTGAATTTATTAATAGTCTCTGACTATTTCCTTTTTCCCACTAGACCGCTGGTGGCAAATAATTTCTGAATTTTTTGCTACCCTATATTGATTAATTATTTATATATATATATATATATATATATATATATATATATATATATATATATATATATATATATATATATATTTATGTATATATATATAAAATCAGCCGAACTTGCGAAGATAATCTAGTACTTGACTGTGGAAAGAAAACTTCGAATAATCAGTCCTTGTTTTCTTTGTATCGTCTACCTGGATATTTTGTTGCTCCATTTTGTATTATATATATATATATATATATATATATATATATATATATATATATATATATATTTATATATTTTTATATATGTGTGTGTGCGTGTGTGTGTGTGTGTGTGTCTGTGTGTGTGCGTGTGTGTATGTATGTATGTATCAACCTTCTTCTTCTTCTACCCTACCAAGAATTCACAACGACCTCGAACACACAAGTTCAAACAAGAGAGACAGAGAAAGGCAGAAACAAGAAAAATGCCATTTATATTTGAACACTATACAAATATTCCTTTAAAAAAATTTTTCTTTTAATTTTTCTAAATTTAATTATTTAATCGTTACAGTTGAAAAGGTCTCAAAATGACCGAAACCGGTACTGAAATGTTTCTTTATAAAATTATTTTAGCATTTTCTATCTTGACTTGTTTTTTCATATATATATATATATATGTGGTCTCTTAAGCACCACCAGCTCAAATATTGTCTCCTCTGTCTTCCCTCCTTGGGATCTTTCCTTCTCCTTGTTTCCGACGAAGATCTCCGCTCGAAACGTTAAACCCTCCTACCCTTCTTTCCTGAGCGTCAATAATACTTTAATTGTTCCACGTCCTGCGTTGCTGTGTTTTTTCTCTTTTTTTCTTTTTTTCTGTGTTTTCTTGTTTGGATTAACTTTATATATATATATATATATATATACAAAAAGCAATAAAGATTCAAGTTAATTTAAATGAATTTACTTGAATATGGTACCTAACTTAGATGCACCAAAAAAACTATACTGTTTTAACAATACAGTAATGTGGGGTGATTATAAGCGAGAAAGAAGCAACAAGAATGGATAGGTTTTTAGTACAATACTAAAAACCTATCCATTCTTGTTGCTTCTTTCTCGCGTATATATATATATATATATATATATATATATATATATATATATATATATATATATATATATATATATGTATGTATGCATGTATTCAATACTTTGGACTAATTGGTATATGTCGATTAGTGTATTGAAGTGCTGAGTGGCGTACTGGCACAGTTTGGGCTACATGGTGTCATCTGTAGTCGGGGTATATTTCCGTTGGATCTACTTCAGGAACTCTGCAGTTTTAGTTGAGATAATAATAATCATAATTTCTTAAGAAACAAGAAGATAGATTTGGTATTAATCTTTACTTTGTACAACGGTCGTTTCGACCCATCCTGCTACGGTCCCTTTTGGGTGGGATTCCGTTCAACATGTGTCCCTTGCATTTTGCAGTCTGGGTCTCATCAGATACATCCATACATAAAATTGCAGTTCTTATTATGGAAAGAGAAATTGTAGTAATATTTCATTCCCTAACCAGACGGGCATATAACAACATGACAGCCTAAACTCAGGGGCTTCAGCGAGACACAACTTTAAGTATGGACGTACCTGATGAGGCCCAGACTGCAAAATGCAAAGGACATATGTTGAACGGGGTCCCACCCATAAGGGACAGTAGCAGGATGAGTCAAAACGACCGTTGTACAAAATAAAGATTGATACCAGATCCATCTTCCCGTTACTTAAGAAATCATTATTATTATTATTATCATTATTATTATTATTATTATTATTATTATTATTATTATTATTATTATTATCATTATTATCATTATTATTATTATTATTATTGTTGTTGTTGTTGACTTTGCACAGTTACTAACGCTGGAAATGGACGACGGTGCCAGTTGTTCACTACCAGTGAACTGAGGTAACAGCCCCTTTTTTTTCGAGCACCGTCCGAAGTTTTCGAGCGGTTTCTGCAAGTGCTCCACCCTTATTGCAGCCCCTATCATCCTCCTCCTCCTCATCATCATCATCATCATTATTATTATTATTACTATTATTATTATTATTATTATTATTATTATTATTATTATTATTATTATTATTATTATATTATTATTATTATCATTATTATCATTATTATTATTATTATTATTGTTGTTGTTGTTGACTTTGCACAGTTACTAACGCTGGAAATGGACGACGGTGCCAGTTGTTCACTACCAGTGAACTGAGGTAACAGCCCCTTTTTTTTTCGAGCACCGTCCGAAGTTTTCGAGCGGTTTCTGCAAGTGCTCCACCCTTATTGCAGCCCCTATCATCCTCCTCCTCCTCCTCATCATCATCATCATTATTATTATTATTACTATTATTATTATTATTATTATTATTATTATTATTATTATTATTATTATTATTATTATTATTATGTTTTTTCCTTCTTTCTTCAAATTTTCTTCCGTTTCTCGCCGAGTGTTTTCCATACACCTAGGACAGAGAAGGGCATTGTATGCATTCCCAGATTACACGCACAAATTCACAGATAAAATATGTATTTAAAAATTAATAAATAAATTCATGGATGGATGTTGTTTTCACAGCGATAGTGCTCTTGTCAGTCCTTGAACCGTTCCAGTTAATATGATTTTTTGCACTTCCTGTAGGGATGGTAAGCCTGGAATCATTTTCAAATAGGTTTCAGTACCTTTTTTTTATCATTCCTAGAGATCCTACAATCACTGGTACTGTAGTCGCCTTGAGATGCCACATTTTTTCAATTTCTATTAGCAGGTCTTTATATTTACTAATCTTGTCAAATTCTTTCGCCGCTATATTGTGATCACAGTGAATATTCATGTCAATTAATAAACACATCCTTTTTGTCTGACCTTTTATAATAATATCCGGATTATTAGCTTTTATAGTCCTGTCGGTCTGCATGGGGAAGTCCCATAGAATCGACACATTTTCTCCCCAGTCACAGCTTCAGGATGATGTTTATACCATTTGTCAGCGGTTTTGATTTTATAATGCCGACATATTGTCCAATGTAAATACTGGCCGACTCCGTTATGTCTTGCTTTATATTGTGCAGGTGCTAAGACTCTACACCCTGAGATTAGGTGGTCTATTGTTTCAATCTCATCGTTACAGAATCGGCATTTTGGGTCAGCTCCATTTTTTATCACATTGGCTTGGTAGTTCCGGGTTAATAAGCTTTGGTCTTGAGCAGCTAATATGAAACCTTCACTCTCTGCTTTTAGCCCTGAGCTTCGTAAACATTGGTGCGTGTGTTTGTAGTCGACATCAGCTTGTTTGCTACGGACCACATACTTGCCATGGAGAGGCTTCTGTTCCCATCTGCTAGCTAAATTTTCATGTGCTTTTGTCTTTGCAATTAATTTTATTTTCTTTGCAGCTGCAGTTGGCGCATTTCCTTCAACCTGATCAATCTGGTGGGTATCTAAGAGATCAGCAGCGAATTCTTTGCTCTCTTTGAGAATAGAGTGAAGTTTTTTCGGTCTTTCATGTTTTTCAACAAGTTTTAGCATCCAATCGTTGGTTGCTTCAAGGTATTTGGCCAGTCCGATTGTGGTGGTTTTGTATGTAAGTTCAAGCTGGATCAAACCTCGGCCTCCCTGAGCTCTGGGAAGGTAAAGGCGATCCACGTCTGCCTTTGGATGGTGCATCTTATTACAAGTCAGTAGCTTGCGGATTTTTCTGTCAATTTTCATTATTTCACTGGTATTCCAGTTAAGCACATTGAAGCTATAAAGAACAACTGGTACTGCTAAGGAATTTATCGCTGACACATTATATGCATTCAACTCAGACTTCAGGACTGCTCGTACTCTTCTATAACATGCTTTCCTAACCTTCTCTTTCATGCTTGCATGCTGGATACCAGAGCCTTCATTTATTCCTAGGTATTTATAGGTTTGTTCCTGCTCAAGTTCCTTTATTACTATTTCGACATCTAATTCGATTGAACTAGACTTTACCAATTTCCCTTTCTTAAAAGTGGCTTTGGCACACTTTTCAAGGCCAAACTCTATCCCGATATCATCACTGAATCCTTTCACAGTATGTAATAATCCTTCAAGCTCTTCATCATCTTTGCCATATAACTTTAAGTCATCCATATAAAATAGATGGCTTATTTTCCTGTTGTCAATTTTATAGCCATATCCTGTTCTATTCAGTTCACTTGAGAGTGGTATTAGTGCTATGCAGAAAATTAGTGGTGAAAGTGAGTCACCTTGGAAAATGCCACAGTTTATGCTAATGTTGTTTGAGTGCAATACTCCATTAGAATGATATAATTGGAGCTTCGTGTTCCATAGTGACATATACTTTAAAAAATCTGAAATCACAGGAGAAATTTTGAAAATGTCCAGCGATTTCAGAATCCACGAATGTGGTATGCTGTCAAAGGCTTTTTTTGTAATCAATCCATGGAGAGCTGAGATTTCTGCGCTTGTTATGGCATTTCTCAAGGATCATGCGATTAATTAGGAGCTGATCTTTGCATCCGTATGAGCCTCGTCTGCATCCTTTTTGTTCAGTGGGAAAGATGCTATTCTCTTCCATAAACGTATATGTTTTCTCTACTAGAAAAGATGTCAAAATCTTATAGGTAGTAGATAAACATGTTATAGGCCGGTAGTTTTTTGGGTCTTTCGTTTTGTTATTTTGGGGGAGGAGGTAAGTAATACCATTTGCCATCCAATGTGGTGTTTTTTCCGGGTCTTTTGCCATCCAATGTGGTGTTTTTTCCGGGTCTTATTATTATTATTTTTATTCAGTAGTTTTATTTTTATAGCGTGCTTTCACTTCACTACCGAGCGCAGCTCTGTGTGCCTTGGGTATGCGCTGTGATTTGTTGTGATGCTCTGATGGTTATTGTATGGAAAGTGTTCTGCGTAGGATGTGTGCAGTGCCTAGTAGTGCAATATTCTGTATGTTATATGTGTTTGTAAGTCCTGGTGTTTTTGTTATGTATTTGTCTGAATATTTTTTTATCATGCCTAATGCACCTACTATGATAGGAATTGTTTCTGTTTTCAGATTCCACATTCTAGTTACCTATTTCCAGGTCTTTGTATTTTGAGAGTTTCTCCATTTCTTTTAGAGACACGTTGTCATCAGCCGGTTGATACATCAATTAGAAAGCATTTTTTTTCTTCATGATCTCTGACAACTATATCTGGTCTGTTGGCCTTAATTTCTCTATCTGTGTGTATCGGCATATCCCAGAGTATGGTTGCTTTCTCATTTTCTGTGACCTTTTCTGGTATGTGCCTATACCATCTTTTTTCTGTTGTTATTCCATAATGTTGGCATAGCTTCCAGTGTATGTAGGTTCCAACTCTGTCATGTCTGTGAATATATTCCTTCTTAGCCAGGACTGGGCAGCTAGAGATAATATGATTTATTGTTTCTTGTCCATCTCCACATATTCTGCAGTTACTTGTAATATTTCTTTTCATTACATGTTTTTGGTAATTTCTGGTGGGGAGGCTTTGGTCTTGTGCTGCAATTAAAAATCTCTCTGTTTCTGCTTTGAGTCCTGAGCTTCTCAACCATTGCTGGGATTTTTCTTTGTCTATTTCTTTTGCATTTAGTTTAGTCCAGTATTTACCGTGGAGGGGTTTTTCTTGCCATCGTTTTATCATGGTTCTTTGCTGTTCTAGTTTTAGTTTGGATTTCATTTGTTTTATAGCTTTTGTTGTTTCTTCATCTTCTTCTTCTTCTTTTTCTTTATATTTGTTAGGTGGTATGATTTCTTGTTTGTATTTGTCAGCTTCCTTAAATACTGAGAACAGTTTTTTGTTTTGCTCGTGTTTTGCCGCTATCTGGATCAGTTTTCCTTCCTTCTGAAGTAGATATTTTTGCAGTCCTATGGTGGTTATTTTATAGTAGTTTTCCAGCTGTATAAGGCCTCTACCACCTTCTATACGTTGTATATATAGTCTTTCTATGTCAGATTTTGGGTGATGCATCCTAGATCCTGTCATTATTTTTCTTGTTTTCCTGTCTATTTTGGTCAGTTCATTTTGTGTCCAGTTAAGGATATTGTAGCTGTAACTTATAACTGGGACAGCTAAAGTGTTGATACCTATTATCTTGTTTTTAGCATTGAGCTCTGTGTTTAGTATTGATCTAACTCGTCTATAATATTCTTTTTTTATTTTCTCTTTCATTTGTGTGTGTTGTGTCTTATCTAGTTCATGGATTCCTAAGTATTTGTAAGTTTGGCCTTGGTCTAATTCTTTTATTTCATTTGCTTCATCTAGTGTGATGTTGTTACTCTTTACTACTTTTCCTCTTTTCATGGTTACTTTGGCGCATTTTTCTAATCCAAATTTCATATCTATTTCTTTGGTAAATCCATGAACTGTCTTTAATAGTGTTTCCAGCTGTTTGTCATTTGCAGCGTATAGTTTTAGGTCATCCATATATAAAAGGTGGCTGATCGTTTTGCCGTAACATTTATATCCGCATCCAGTTCTATTTAGCATATCAGATAGAGGTGACAGTGCCAAGCAGAAAAGGAGTGGAGAGCGTGTCTCCCTGGAATATTCCTCTTCTAATGGGGATGTCTTTGGTTTTCATGAGTCCCTCTTTTGTTTGGAGGTGTAGGACTGTTTGCCATTTATTCATAGAGTGCTCTATGAATTTTATGATTGTTGGTGCTACTTTGTTAATGGCTAGTGTTTCGAGGATCCATGTGTGGGGGATGCTATCAAACGCCATTTTGTAGTCAATCCAGGCCATACTGAGGCCTTTCTTCTTTCTGTGGCTGTCTTCAGTTATGGCTTTATTGATCATTAGTTGATCTTTACAGCAATATGAGCCTTTGCGGCATCCTTTCTGCTCTTCTTCTTCTTATTATTATTATTTATGTATTTATTTATTTATTTATTTATCTATATATTTTAATCTGCATGTTTGTTACAAACGCTCGGAAGTTTGGGCCTCCAGCAAGGCTTTTCACGATACCCTTAAACCCAGAAACTTTACAATTCCCCCTCGTATTATAAATGTGAAACTCTACTGCAGTCATTTTAAGAGTGCAGAACGCACTCCTGGGGGTATATTCCATCAGCCATATTCTTGTGATACAGATTTAACAGCTTTCTTTTTTATCATGCACTAAGTTCTTTAAACAATACTGGAAGCCCCTTGTACTTCTAGAATGTTAAAATACTGATTATACACAAACAAAACTTATGAAAAACTTGCTTCTTCACCAAACATCACGCCAAGAAAGTTGGTTACATTTGGCAAGTTGGCCACTTGAAACTCTTAAAATATACGTCTTTTGGTCTATTTATTGTAAACTAGAGTCGATCAATCCAATTTCAATTGTGGCTTTAAGTGGCAATTGGCCAACTCCTAATAAAGAGGTCTGGTCACTATACACAAACATTTTTTTCCGCACTTGATCCACTGGTTTGTCTGCTTTTAAAATAATTTTATCGCTGTATTCTTTATCGTTTTATTTATTTATCTACTTTTTATATATATTCTTTCTCTTCAGAGAGGAAAAATGTGGCTTCTATATTTTTGTAACATTAATAAAGAGAAATTGTATTTTGTTTCTATAACCCAAAAGCTTTTTAGATTCGATCGACTTTCTTCATATGTATGTATGTATGTATGTATGTATGCATGTATGCATGTATGTATGCATGTATGTATGTATGTATGTATGTATGTATGTATGTAGTATGTATGTATGTATGTATGTATGTATGTCTGTCTGTCTGTCTGTCTGTCTGTCTGTCTGTATGTATGTATGTATTATGTGCGTGTGTGTGTGTGTATATATATATATATATATCAGTTTTTCATAATATCGATTCCGATAAACGAAGCCTTACAGTGAGAAACAACAGATCAAGGGGGATCAATGAACGCATTTATTAAGACGAAGTATACTAAATATTCAGTGTCATAGACAGAATGATGTTACGTGTGTGGACGAAATATGCCGAAATATATCTATGTGTATGTGTGTGTGTGTGTGTGTTTGTGTGTGTGTGTGTGTTTATGCGTGTGTGTGTGTGTGTGTGTGTGTGTGTGTGTGTGTGTGTACATTTGAAAGAGTACAATCAGTTAATTTTCCATATGGGAGTGAAATGTTTTCTCTCAGCTCATCTTAGAACGAAGGCATTACGCATGATAATTATATACATTCAGTCACAGATATATATATATATATATATATATATATATATATATATATATATATATATATATATATATAGGGGGTCGAAATGACAGCAGAGCAACGTGGCGGCACAAGACACCCGTTAAACGAGTAGAGACCATCACAGTTGATTATAAATATATTGTCAGCTACAGCCCGTGTGAAATTTGAAGTCAAGGACAGTCTGCGCAGCATAACGAAGAGTCTCTTTTTCAAAATGAAGGAGCCCACACACACATGCATAACCCGAAGCAAAATCTCAATCTCAGTAATTTTAAGTGTTTTATCACAGTAACACTTTTTCAAAGAGACATGTTACAACTAAATTTAATGACTATTTCACACCCACAAGCTTTACAGTAGTCCTTGCACCAGCACAGAATTTCTCACGTGCTGCGCTATTGTTAAATAGTCGCTCACCCTACTCTGGATTCATCCGTTCTTTTGTTATGCATTGTTTTGCTAGCTTTCTTTCTTGCAGTTATTCCTCACCATGCTAGTCTGTAGGTTTACAGACTTAGTAGCCAACGACCCGGCTATGCAACAGGTTGCACTTGATTACTTATTTCCAGGTGTTCTTAATAATATGTGTGTATGTTTGTGTATGTACAAGTATTGGGTTACAGCGAAATTCGTTCGTTTCTAAACTCGAAAAATATTTTTATCGTAGTATTTTATGGTTTGTTTGTAGCTGTATCCTTCCTCTAGAACTTTCGTTTATCGCTTTTGAAACTTAAATAAATTGTATCCTTTTTCAGACGTATGGCGATTGAATGCCAATTAGAAACAAAAATAAAAGAGTACTTTAGATATCTGCCCCACTTTGCTTTCAGTCAAGGTTTCAAAACTGCTAAGGCCGCTCGTGACATTTGTGCTGTGTACGGAGAAAGAATGAACTGCACAAATAGTTTTCACATTTCGAGGAGAGGGAATTCGACCTCACAGACTCTTCGCTTTCCGACCGACCTCTTCCGTTCAATGAAGGCCGATTGAACGAGCTCAACCACGAAGATCTGCACCAATCCACAAGAGAATTGACCCAGCAGATAGGATACTCTCATAATACCGTCACTCATCACCTTCACTGAGTAAGGCTCAAATCTCGTATGTGCCACACTCTTCGAAGAGACAAACTCCAAAGTTCTTCTATCTCCACCTGTTTTCTCGATCGACACCAGGCGATTCGTGGACAAAAATAGAGACTTTGGGTAGCTAGTAAATGAAAGAAATGCAATGCCCATGAATTTTGTAATTCATCCTTGTTTGGTGTGATAGATGTGACCGATATTCACTTCAAACATTTGTAGGTCGATAACCACAGGGAAAAGATGGAAGGAGCTATGATTACAGAACAGAGAAAAGATTGGACAAACTGTTTAGTGAAAGATTTAAAAAGTGATAAATGGTTATGAGAGGAGAAGTAAGCAATGTATCATTTGGGTTATAGTGGAACAATAATCTAGCTGAATGGATCACAGTAGCAGATACAGCTACTTATAAGGTACCGAAAGGCCTTATTTGGGATGTATTTTCAGTCACTTACTTTAAATATCAGCAATAATATCGCTGGTATTTCTTTAAATATCAACAAGAAAGTTGCAGATATATAAGTTTTTATTCATCGCGTGTCTTACTTCGGCTCTATTGATAAATGGTTAATAATTTGTATCTAATGTAGAAGTGAATGACACATAGTCTGGGATGCAATATTGGCAGCGATAGAAATATGAAGTCACTGTGAGAGATCGTCCACGATTTTGAATCCAAACATTTGTAAAGATTTTGAATATAGATGTAGCGATTGTATCTTTGTGAGCTGTTAGAAGAAAGTAGGTTTTCATGCTATATTTGGGGAATGTTTACGAGATCTGTGTTAATGTAGGCTGTGTATGCATCCGACATAAGGTGCGACTGGTGAGGTAGCGATAATACCTATGCACTGGAGGTTAAACTAAACTAAAGCGTTGTATTATTTTCATAAGAGTGTGAGTATTTCCTAAGAAACGACAGTAAGTCGTTTATGTATAGAAGAAAGAGTTTGTGAAACATAAAAGGCAGTTGAGATACACAGGATAATAGAATGCAGGGTTAATAGTTCCCGTGAGTTTACCTAATGGACTTGTCTGGCAAGACATTTTCCTTATAAGAGATGAATATATGAGCTAAATATGCAACACAGGCAATATAATTAGAAGATCCTTAAATCAGAAAGAAATCGAATCTTTTGTTGATGTCAACGTGAAAAACATTGTTTCGTCGAAGTTCTCCTTGGTGGGAAGACATTAATTTGTTAGAAAAAGAGGAGGCTACCGTAACCTGCCTCTATAGAAATTGTATTGATCACTGGGGAAAGTAAGGTATCTAAAATGATAAAGTTGGTGGTTATTTACGACCGTTTGTATCATCTGTGTAGTGTTGGATGTGAGAGCAATAAGTCGGTAGTTTTCAGAGTCAGACCAAATGATTTATCTTATTTGAGGCATATAGAATGCCTCCTGTCTTCATAGACAGGAAAATTTTGAAGTATTTGACAACGATACGACAAAACTAAGATAAAGCTATATAATAATGGGAGCTGATCAACGGTTGCGACAGAGTAATCGCAGAGGTTTTCACGGGGCGGTGAAACAAGTGATGTAGAAGACTTCGGTTGATATTGCCGTATGTAAGCAACATCGATTTGGAAGCAGATCAGCAAATAGCGAAGAGTACTGCAACTTGGTTGCAGTACAAGCAGCTTGGTTATATAAACTATATATAAAAAGGTAAAGACCTCCTTCGCTCATGAATGACCATGGAATTACATCTAGAAATTTACCTTCCAAGGCACAAGTCCGGGCAAGGGGTTGTTTATGGAAGATCAGCAGTTGCTCACGCATACCAACCTCCCCTCTTCATGCCACTGATGTTATCCAAGTGAAAGGCAAAGGGGCCGATACAGCTTGGCACCAGTGACGTCGCAACTTGTTTCTACAGCTGGAGCAACATGAATATAGTGTCTTGCTCAAGAACACAACACAGCCCGATCCGGGAATCGAACTCACTACCTCTTGATTGTGAGCCCAACGATCTAACCACTAAGCCATGCGTCTTCACGTATATATATATGTTAGTTAGTTAGTTAGTTAATTTGGCTCAAAAGCAAATAGCAAGGCCATGTAGGGGGACATGGAGTTAAGTACAGGGTGGTGTTCATGTAAAGAGTTCAGGCCACTTGAGGTCAAGGGAGGCTTTGAACAAAGCGGTCGTCGGCATCTTCACCATCTCGTCTGGCAGCTTGTTCCACGGATCCGCAACCCGGACGTAGAAAGCTCCTCTCCTTCGATTGAGATGAAATCGTCGCAGGTAGAGCTTTTCGGAATGACCCCGTAGCCGACGCTCTGGAGCAGGAGTGAAGAACAGCTCTTTCAAGAGGTTACACTTTCCGCTTATGATGCTGTGGGCGAGAATGAGATCACCACGGCGGCGGCGTTTTTCTAGAGAATAAAGGTCGAGCGTCCTCAGCCTTTCTTCATAGGACAAATTTTTGAGACCATGAACCATGCGGGTAGCCAGCTTCTGGACTCTTTCAAGATGCTGTATGTCTTTGAGGAGATAAGGAGAAGAGGCTTGAATCCCGTATTCCAATATGGGTCTCACCAGCGTGACATAGAGTGGTAGGAATATGGCTGCTGTGAGCATTCCAAATGACCGTCGAATCAAGAACAGAATTCCGCGTGCTTTGTTGGCAGCATGGACGCACTGGGCCGAAGGCGAAAAGGAGGAATCCACCAAGATACCCAGGTCCTTTACCTGATCGGTCCTCTCCAGCAGCAGACGACCCGGCTCGAAATCAAGTTGAGTTGCAGGAGTAGAGCCAACAGGCAGATGACAGCACTTTGACACGTTCAGACACAGGTCCCATTCGTTAGACCACCTCCAAATTTGGTGGAGGCATCGACGAAGATCCTCTATATCACCGCGAGGAGCGACCTATATATAACTTGGTTGTATATAGGTTATATAAGGGTTGCGAGCAGTTGAGTTCTGTAATATTGGTACTGATTCTCTTAGTGACAAAGCAAGATGTTAATTTCAGAGATGAGAGGGTTTGTGTAATAGGCAGTGTACAAGAGTATCCATTACTTTCCTGTTCTTCATCTTGCAGCTGTTGTGGTGATGGTAAACTAATACCTGTTGCCGTTGACAGGTTACATCTTCAGGGATGTAACCTAATTCTTGTCTGTAATGTTACAGCTGCAAATGAAACACTTGGAGAGGTTTGGGTTTCGTTCTATGAGGATGTCTATAAGAAAATTCGATGGGCTTCATATAAATCTTTCCTTATAAATGTTATACCTACATCACAACTAAGACGTATAAAATAACTGATATCACTTGCTTACTAGTACTAGAGAAGGTTCATGGCGAACGTACAGAGAGAAATGATGAGTGTGGCATAAGCGATTCACATTAACGAACACTTACTACCCATTTTAAATGAAATATGAAAGGATTTTCGATGTATCTAGATAGAGGTTTCTAAATTTGTACCAAGTTACAGGAAGAATTAGCTGCAGCTACAAAGCAAATTGTATGCCATTATGACACATACCAGTTTTACACAAGCTTTCTTAATCATTTCTTCAAAATCATCGTCAATCTTAAAAGAGTAAGTATGCATAATGTATAGAACTGGGAGCTGTGATGAGCTGGTCTTAATAACTGAAATGGAAGATAAAACATCTAAAAAGAATTGCTAGATTAGTAAAAGCATGTAACTCAATGCCATATTGAAATTTTCCAAGTATTTCATCGCACAGTAATCCTAGGATAATGATTACTAATATTTGATATTGACAAGCTTTTTGTTATTTCTTTTTCAAAATCCACAAGCTTTGATGTTGACGATGATAAATTGTCAATACCACAAAGCTCGTTTGCAGCAGATTTCAACGAAGCAGAATCTCCATTTTGATCTTTGATATATTTATTAAATAAATCTAGTGAAAATATAATCAGAATATTTATAGGCGTAGGAGTGGCTGTGTGGTAAGTAGCTTGCTTACCAGCCACATGGTTCCGGGTTCAGTCCCACTGCGTGGTACCTTGGACGAGTGTCTTCTACTATAGCCTCGGGCTGACCAAAGACTTGTGAGTGGATTTGGTAAACGGAAACTGAAAGAAGCCCGTCGTATATATGTATTTATATAAATATATATATATGTACGCATGTGTATATGTTTGTGTGTCTGTGTTTGTTCCCCCAACATCGCTTGACAACCGATGCTGGTGTATTTATGTCCCCGTAACTTAGCGGTTCGGCAAAAGAGACTGATAGAATAGGTATTAGGATTACAAAGAATAAGTCCTGGGGTCGATTTGCTCGACCAAAGGCGGTGCTCTAGCATGGCCACTGTCAAATGACTGAAACAAGTAAAAGAGAGTATCTCAGCGACAAAATGAATCAGTATTAGTTAATAAATGGCATTTAGTTGATAATTTTAAACCGAATATCAGTAATATTCACAAAAAGGCGGTGAGCTGGCAGAGTGGTTAGCACGCCAGGCGAAATGCTTAGCGGTATCTCGTCTGTCTTTACGTTCTGATTTCAAATTCCGCCGAGGTCAACTTTGCTTTTCATCCTTTCGGGGTCAATAAATTAAGTTCCAGTTGCGTACTGGAGTCGATCTAATCGACTGGCCCCTCCCCCAAAAGTTCGTGCTTGTGCCTAGAGTAGAAAGGAACGTTAGGCAAGTGTCTTCTACCATAGCCTCGGGTAGATCAAAGTCTTGTGAGTGTATATGGTAGACGAAGCTGAAAGAAGCACATCGTATATATATATATATATATATATATATATATATATATATATATATATGTGTGTGTGTGTGTGTGTGTGTGTGTGTCTTTTTGTCTGTATTTGTCTCATTACCACCACCGCTTGACAAGCAGCGATGGTGTATTTGGATCCTCGTAACTTAGCGGTACTACAAAAGAGACCGATAAGATAAGTACAGGCTTAACAAATAAGTATTTAGGTCGATTCATTCGGCTAAAACTTCAAGGTGGTGCGCCAGCATGGCTGCAGTCTAATGACTGAAAGAAATAAAAGATAACAGAATGCCTTACTATGGATTATAATATATAATACTATATATAAAACTATAACAGCTATCGTAAAAAGAGGCCGTGAATGAGAAAAACGCCTTGGTGAGCCAAGAACTCACAACGACCTCGAACACACAAGTGCAAACAAGGGAGTCAGAGAAAGGCAGAATGCTACTTATATCTGAACACTACTACAGAAATATTCTTTTAAAAAAACTTTTCTTCTAATTTTTCTAAATTTAATTATTTAATCGTTACAGTTGAAAAGGTCTCAAAATGACCGAAACCGGTACTGAAAGATTCACTATAAAATTATCTTAGCATTTTCTATTTTTGACTTGTTTTTTCATATATATATATATATATATATATATATATATATATATATATATACTCTTTTACTCTTTTACTTGTTTCAGTTATTTGACTGCGGCCATGCTGGAGCATCGCCTTTAGTCGAAGAAATCGACCCCAGGACTTATCTTTTGTAAGCCTAGTACTTATACTATCGGTCTCTTTTGCCGAACCGTTAAGTTACGGAGACCTAAACACACCAGCATCGGTTGTCAAGTGATTTGGTGGGACAAACATACACACACATATATATATATATACATATATATGATGGGCTTCTTTCAGTTTCCGTCTATATATATATATGATTCACAATCAAGGTGCAGAAATGGCGTATTCCGAATGAACAAGATAATGTAATCCGATGGTAGAAAGAATTCCGCGAATTAGGTACTCCGAAGTCAAATGTAACCACATGTGAATCGTTGGCGATTTTCTTCCTCCATCTTTCATTCTATTGGACCTTCCTCCGTTTCCGAAGAAGAGCGTCTGCTCAAAATGTTAAACCATATTTCTTTCCTTCCCTGAGCGTCTGCTGGTATTTTACATGTACCACGTCCTCGCTTTGCTGTTTTTTTGTTTGTTCTTCTTTTCTGAATTTACTATATATCTATCTATCTATCTATCTATATATATATATATATATATATATATATATATATATAACGTTTCAGGGGCAGCATTCAACTTTTTCTAACTAAAGGGATTTCTAATTACGCGCGACTGTTTAGCGCGTTTTTTACTTCGAAATTCACTATTATAAAGAAAACTGTTTCATATGCATGTGCGTGCGCGCGCGCGTGTACATGCGTGTATGTATGAGTCTTATATGCATACACATACACACACACACACACACACACACACACATACACATTTGCCTAGATGCGATAGTATTGTTATTTCTTGAAGTACAGGTTCGTCAGAAACTCAAACTATACTGTGGGATTTCGTGACTCATTAAGACACGCTTTGTTCTATTGTAGATTTAATATTTTATTAACGATTTCTGGTTATGTTATTTGGTTTTGTTTTAATCTTCTTTCTTTCTTGAAGTCGTATAATTCCTTGCTCTGGTTTTGATTTGTTTTGTTTCATTTTGCTTTTGTTCTTAGTTCGGAGTCTTTATTTCTCATTCAGTCTGTCCTTGTACAATGTTTTTGCTACCTAACCCTTCTACAACAGCCACCGCTAATTTTTTCACATTCTTCTCCGTCTCTCGCTTTCTTTTATTGCTTTATTAAGAACAACTTATGTAATTGATAGTCTTTCCTACCGCCCGTGTCTTTCTCTCTGTTGTCACATTTACATTACGTTAACGTCTGGCCACGTCACGATTACATAAACACTTTGAAAGAAATGGCACTAATCATCATCATCATCGTCATATTCGATATCATCATAGTCATCACCATCATCAAGGCCGTCATCATTATCGTCATCATAATCACCACCGTCATCATCGTCGTGATCGTCATCATTATCGTTGTCGTCGTCATAGTCACCACCATCGTCGTCGTCGTCGTCACTGTCTTCATCATAGTCACCAACATCATCGTCGCTGTCATCGTCATTTTCATCGTCGTCATCATCGCCGTCATCCTTATCGTCATCATCATCATCATCATCGTCATCGTCGCCGTCATCATAATTATCACCATCCTCTTTGTCGTCGTCGTCGTCATCATTGTCGTCATCATAGTCACCAACATCATCGTCACTGTCATCGTCATCATCGTCGTCGTCATCATCATCATCATAGTCATCCCCTTCATTGTCGTCATCATCATCGTCGTCATCGACGTCGTCGTCATCATCGTCGCCATCATTATCATCTCCAGCAACGGCTGCAACAGCAATTGCAAATATGAGATTTGTGAGAGCGTCGAACAAAATCGCTCGAGATATTCGTCTCGATTCTGCCTTCAGATGCTGCTTTTCACCTTTCCGAACTCGATAAATAAATAAAAAAAAATACCTGTCAGTTACTGGAGTCGATATAATCATTTGTCCCTTTCTTCTCTCTAACTCAAGGATTTCTTGTCTTGTATCAAACCGATGGCGGCAAGATGGCAGAATCGGATCATTAGGGCACCGGGGGAAAATGCTTGGCAGAATTTCTACCAATTCTTTATGTTCCGAGTTCAAATCCCGCTAAGATCAACTTTACCTTTCATCTTTTCGGAGTTGATAAACTAAGTACCAGTCGTAAAATAAGTACCCTATAATTCAGTACTTTACAAAACCACGGTTACCTTGGCCACTAAGATAAGTACCTACTTCTAAGGGTCTTTTTCAATCTATCAGACGCTTGCTTAGAGCAGGTCCGTTCACTGGGACAATGTTCTTCACGTTCTTCCAACTGTCAACAAATTTGGTGGAAGGCAGCAAATGTAATCGACTTAATCCCCTCACCTCACAATTGCTGGCCTTGTGCCAAAATTAGAAAGAATTATTATTGTCAAGCTGATCCAGGAAATGAGTGTCTTTTTGATTGGCCCTTAAATTCTATTTCCTTCTATTGGAAATTCTATTCCTTATCATTCTTTGTTATCCATTTTGTTTCTCTTGTCTTCCTGTTTACATCTTTTCTGTGTAAATCTCTTCGATTATTGCAATGTCCCCATCCTTTGTACAGTATAACGGGATCTTCTGAAGTCGCGTGGCATAGTGGTTAGGGTATTCGTTTCACAATCATAAGTTCGTTGGTTCAATATCCGGCGGTAGGTTGTGTCCTTGGTTAAGACATTTTATTTCACGTTGCCCCAGTCCACTCAGCTAGAAAAGATGAATGGTACCTGTATGGCTATTCTTGTCACATTCTGGGTCACGCTGAATATCTTTGAGAATTACATTAAAGGTACGTCTGTCTGTGGAGTGCTCAGCCACTTGCAGGTTAATTTCGTGAGATCGAAACATATTTGACCATAAAATTGGGGCTTAATTTTGGATTAAACAACAACAGGCTTGTTTAATAATATCGATCTTCTTCTGCTTTACTCATAGAACTATGTAAGATACCGAGTCCAAATAACATTATAAAATACTTTGGTCCATCAACCGTGTGTATACCATTAAGTACGGTACATTAAGTACGGTACACACATTGCTCTTTTAATTTAACACTGTCTTAATTTCGTATACCCAATTAATATTCAACCGGACGGCTATTTGCAACATCTCAGAGTTACTCAAGAAACAGGAAGAGAGAGTGAGAGAAAGTTGGGGCGAAAGAGTACAACAGAAGTCGCCCCCCCCTGCCAGAGCCTCGTGGAGCTTTTAATTGTTTTCGCTCAATAAACACACACAACGTCCGGTCTGGGAATCGAAACCGCGATCCTCCGACCGCGAGTACGCTGCCCTAACCACTGGGCTATTGCGCCTCCACCCACACTACCATAGCTATGTAAAAACATACCTTGATGAAATTTTACCAAACAGGTAAATTAGACGAAGTGGTTCGATCGAACACCTTCTGCGTTCACCGGAGATAAAACTACTAAGCTTTTTTTTATGAGGATATTTAAAACATAAAATTTACGGTGGTGGGTTTGACATGGGAGCGGGTATGAGTTGTGTATAGTATTGGGAGAGTATATTTCTTGAGATTTTGATTATTTGTTTTTAAATTTATTATTTGTACACAATGTTTATCTCCCTGTATTGTGTGCGTCACGTATTATGTTAATTTGGTTAACAGATATACATATGCGGCCTGCACAACACGGACAACTGTCTTTCGAAGAAACACAACGCCCCCCCCCACCCACACTCTCTTATCATTTAAACTACTTCACTCTCCGCTCAATGACTACGCAGTGAGCTTTGAAACAAAACCCCAAAGCATATATTCCTGCGACACCTATGATTCCGTTCCTCACGAATAATAGGGTATTTACCAGTCCTCTCTAGGGTAGTAGGGTATTTACTAGTCCTATCAAAAGCCAGATTTTTAGTCCCGATTTTTACTAGTCCTATCAAAAGCCAGCTCTTAGGCACTGACAGAAAAACTATATTCACATAGGTCTATATCTTTTATGAACTCTCTGGGGTAGAGATTGACCAACACAAACTACACGGACTGATAATAGAATATTAATAAACAGAAATAATTCCTTTTAGGCGAGCGAGCTGGCAGAACAGTTAGCATGCCGGGCGAAATGCTAAGCGGTATTTCATCTGCTGTTACGTTCTGAGTTCAAATTCCGCCGAGGTCGACTCTGCCTTTCATCCTTTCGGGGTTGATAAATTAAGTACCAGTTGCGTAATGGGGTCGATGTAATCGACTTAATCCCTTTGCCTGTCCTTGTTTGTCCCCTCTATGTTTAGCCCCTCGTGGGCAATAAAAAAATAAGAAATAATTCCTTTTGCCCAGGTATCATACACGCTTCGTACTACATCACATGCGTTTCACCAAATCCGCAACTTATAAATTAAATATTGATTTTTCAATTCCTCGATAAAGTTAGGATTAAAAGCATATAAGAAACGACAAATTACTGCAAAGTATTCAACCTTCAGGGCGAAAATATTCGACACATATTCGAAATATTGTGATTATGACGACAGTGAAACCGGTTGGTAAAATAGGATATTCTTTTTCCTGAAAGCTTTCTTAAATTAAAACATGCACTGATAGTTATTCAGTAAAACATTTTTTATATAATTTTTTTTTATATGCGAAAACTTTACTATAAATTCTGATTTTCCTTTTTGTATAAAACTCTTGTGAAAATATACAGTAATATTATAAAGTAAAAATTTGTACCATAACATATGTTATGTGCAAAAATAATTTTGATTCCCAACCACTTCATCAGGGTAGCATTGGGACTTGGAATATAAATAGCCTGAAGAAATACTAAGCATTTTGTCCAGCTTGTGTTGAGTACTAATCCTCATATGTATGTATGTATGTGTGTGTGTGGTGGGAGAGAGAGAGAGAGAGAGAGAAAAAAAAAGAATGGGAGTGGGAATAACGCATTAAAAAGGTAAGAAACAAAGGGAAAAATTCAAATCGAGAACCGAATGAAAAAAAACCGGTTTTGGCTTTGCCGTTTGCCTTCACATTGTTTATGGAAAGCAATTGTGAACTTAGCAATTGTCACGCAGAGTTTCAACACATTTCATACTACAATAAAAAGAAAGATAAAGAGAGGCAACATCTAAACACATGGTCATGTTTATTATGCAATAATTAATCATTTGATCATAATTACTTCGCTTCGAAGAAGTAATTAAAATAGATTGAACAACATGCTAGTTAGCATATAAGTTGTTACAACTCCATTCTGTCTTTGTCCAGCAGCAGTAGTCCAACACTATATATATATATATATATATATAATATATATATATATCGAACAATGAGAATAAGTATTCAACACTGCATTAGTTCATAAATGTTTTAGTCTGGAAACGAACACCAGTTTTTGTTAATATATTTCTTAGCATAAAACCAATGGTATCCTTAATACACAAATAAAGTATACACATATAAATACATACATACATACATATATATATATATATTATATATATATATATATTATATATATATATATATATATTATATATATATATATATATATATATATATATATATATATGTATATATATATATATGTATATATGTATCTATATATATGTATATATATATATATATATATATATTATATATATATATATATTTTACTTGTTTCGGTCATCAGACTGCAGCCATGCTGGGGTACAGCCTTCAAGAACTTTTAGTCGAATAAAGTGACCCAAGAACTATTTTTAAAGCCTGGTACTTATATCGGTCTCTTTTGTCGAACAACACTAAGTTGTGGGGACGTAATCAACCCAACCAGTTAAGTGGGGTGGTGGATAAACACAGACTCAAAAGCACAAATGCACATATACGAATGTGTGTGTGTAAGAGTTTGTGTGAGTGTGTGTGTGTGTGAGAGAGAGAGAGAGAGAGAGAGAGGGGGACACATGACCTAGTGATTAGGGTGCTGCATTCACGATCGCGAAATTGTGGTTTCAATTCCTAGACCGGGTGGTGTTTTGTGTTCTTGAGCAAAACGCTTCATCTCACGTTGATCTGCGATCACTTCATCACCTGATGTGTAGTACATTGCTTCCCTGTTGCACTTCTTGCTGTTCCATCTCCGTCACCTCCTCTTCGTGTTTCTGGGGACACTTAGCTTTCAAGTGTCCCCGTACTCCACACTGAAAAAGAATGGGAGGTCTTCCTCCACTACAACTCTTAGCTTCGTCTCGTCCGGTAACACTAATTCCTCTGTAATTTTGTGAATGTCTGGTAAATTGATGTGGACCGTCACCCCAAGGCCGTATCCCCCACAATTTACCTCCGGTCACCTCAAGGCCGTATCCCCCACAATTTACCTCCGGTCACCTCAAGGCCGTATCCCCCACAATTTACCTCCGGTCACCTCAAGGCCGTATCCCCCACAATTTACCTCCGGTCACCCCAAGGCCGTATCCCCCACAATTTACCTCCGGTCACCCCAAGGCCGTATCCCCCACAATTTACCTCCGGTCACCCCAAGGCCGTATCCCCCCAATTTACCTCCGGTCACCTCAAGGCCGTATCCCCCACAATTTACCTCCGGTCACCTCAAGGCCGTATCCCCCACAATTTACCTCCGGTCACCCCAAGGCCGTATCCCCCACAATTTACCTCCGGTCACCCCAAGGCCGTATCCCCCACAATTTACCTCCGGTCACCTCAAGGCTGTATCCCCCACAATTTACCTCCGGTCACCCCAAGGCCGTATCCCCCACAATTTACCTCCGGTCACCTCAAGGCCGTATCCCCCACAATTTACCTCCGGTCACCTCAAGGCCGTATCCCCCACAATTTACCTCCGGTCACCTCAAGGCCGTATCCCCCACAATTTACCTCCGGTCACCTCAAGGCCGTATCCCCCACAATTTACCTCCGGTCACCCCAAGGCCGTATCCCCCACAATTTACCTCCGTAGTTCTTGTGATTTTAAGTATTTTAGTTTCCTCTTCTGTATTATAGAGGATGGCTGCCAACAGCCACGCCTCTTCAATTTCTAGGGGCGCTCTACCAATCCACACTCTGGCCGCACGTTTGCCACAGTAGGATGGTAGTAGTACCCACTCAGTTGATCTCAAACCACAGTGGAGTGTTTTATCGCTACTTGTTCACTCGCGAAGCGTAACACCACTGTGCCATATTTCTTTCCTCCGGTATAGTACATCGTTAAGCTTTTAATCTCTTTCAAACATTCTTCGACTGCCTCTTCTGCAGCTATTTCAACTCTTTTTGTAGTAATAGACAGCGTTCTGTATATTACTGTCCTTTTTTCTGTTTTTTTTTTACCATAATTTTCAATTTCCTTGGGCGGCGTCAGCCTCAGGCTGTCTCCCGCCTTTCGTAACAATTCATTATATGTCTTAAAATTTGTGTCGTTCAGTCGCATTTCTCTTACTTGCAGAATATCTGCCGTTAGACTATACCCAGTTACTGCAGCGTAACTGCCTGCTGGAAATAGTTGACTTCCCATAATGTTGTTATTCACAACCCCACCCATAAATGGGGAAGAAAAAGAAAAATTCACAGGTAACAATAAATTTAACAATCCAGTAATACAACAATTAGGTGCGGTAGACCAACAATTTAAACAACAACAAGACTCACATGAAGCGAACACACATCAAATGCAACAGGGAATCAAATGACTCGACTACAACACCAAATACCTCTCAACAATTAAAGAAAGATGATTTTTAAAATGAGAATATCTGAAATAAACTCGACTGCTCTCACAAACGAGAATACTAAAAATGGATCCGACCGCTCTCAAAAATTAAATAAAAAACGGGAAAAATAATCTAGAATCATTATCCGGTACTGGATCGATCCTAAAATCTAATCAGTTCGTGTCAGTCACGAGGACAAACATCCATGAAAGTTTCAACAGAATCCATCCAGTGGTTCTTGAGATATATTGTCCGCGAACAAACAAACAAAAACGATAATATTGATAATGAATATTAGTTTCAAATTTTGGCACAAGGCCAGCAATTTCGGAGAGGAGTAAGTTGATTACATCGATACCAGCGCTCGAATGGTACTTATTTTATCGACCTCGAAAGGATGAAAGCTAAATTCGGCCTCGGCGGAATTTGACCCCAAGACGTAAATAGACGAATGTCGCGAAGCATTTTAACCAGGGTGCTAAAGATTCTGCCCGCTCATTGCCTTATTAATTATGAATATTGGCTTCCGATTTTGGCACCATGCCAATAATTCCGGAGAAGGGGCTAAGTCGGTTACGTCAATCCCAGCACTCAAATGGTACTTCTTTTAAGGATCTCGAAATGATGAAAGGCAAATTCGATCTCGGCGGAGTTTGACCTTAGAACGTAAAGACATGAAATGCCGCGAAGCATTTTAACTAGTATGATTATAATTTGCCATCTCACCGCATATTGGTTACGAATATTAATAAAGCATCTGTGACTTAAGTAGTGGTTACAATGCAGGATTTAGAATGACGGAACTAACTCCATTCTCTGAGCCATTTAGCCTCGCGGTCGATAGTTCCAACTCCACCCATTTATAATTATATAACATTATATGATAAACCAGTCTTATTATGGAACAGCCATAAGAAAGCACAAGAATATATATATTATATATATATATATATATATATATATATATACACACATACATACATTCATACATACATACATACATACATACATACATACATTCATACATACATACATACATACATACATACATACATACATACATACATACATACATACATGCATGCATGCATACTTATATACATTATATAAAAAGTAAGAAGTAAGAGTCAAATGAAAGAGTAAGTACGGTTAGGCAGCTTTTTAATCGCTACAAATGTTTCGATACATACAGATCCTGATATATACAGGATTTAAAGGTAAGTTTAAATTAAATTATTTAACGGTTTACCTGTATAACAAGATCTATATGTATCTCATCAAGCGATACTTAGTTGCTGTCTCCGTAAGCAAATTTAGATTTCCATGCTACAATATTCAGATAAATCGTTAAATAAATTGATTTAAACTTAATTTTAAATCCTGTATATACGAGGATCCGTATGTATCGAAACATTTGTAGCGATTAAAAAGGTGCCTAACCGAACTTACTCTTCCTTTTGACTCTTTTACTTTTTACCTTTTACTTCTTATTTTCACACACGAGGAATACCTAAGACTAGAATTGGTAGCATACCATAAGAATACTAACGGCTATTTGATAATTCTAAGGGTGAACGAGCTCTATTTGTACTCTTATACATTCTTAACAGAACACACCTCAACTGACTATATACATTATATATATATATATGCATATATACATACATACATACATACATGTACATATCTACATATATATGTATTTATACATGCATATATGGGTATAGGACATCAAAAACAAGCGTGAACGAAATGAGAAACGAGAACATAAAAAACAAAAGCATGGAAAACGAACTATTTTTCGAACAACGAAAGAAACAAATAGAGAAATGAGACAGGAAACGCAAAGAACATTCCCTTCATCAGTTGTCCCGTTTTATCTACTCCGCGTTTCGAAGGTAGGGACAAGACGCGACTTCATTAAAACAATCCTTCCTACAAAGCAAATTAAATAAAATTTGGGATTTTTTGCGGAGGGTCAATGTGGTAACAAAAGCAGGAAAGCAAGAACAAAACAGTAAAAGCAAACGGTGAGGGTTTTTAAGCCACAACGAGGTGAAGTGGTGAGCGCTGGTAAAACGAGTTTTGAAAAGAGACAGGCAAAAGCACACGCATGTGAGCATGTATATTTATATCTATATATATGTATGTATGTAAATATATGTAGTATAAATATGTACAGAGTGTGTAAGATATTTGAAGACAGTTTTTTGTTTATAAAAAAAACATATATAATAACAGTTAATAATTTTATTTATCAACAATGCTATGAGGATAAAAATAAACCTTCTTTTCTATAATGGTATTCAATAAAGTTACCTTCAGCTTCAACAACTGTTTTTATATGAGATCTAAATCATCTACATGCTCGAAACAAGTGGTCCTGGTTCATTTTGGACATTACTCTGACTATAGCAGCTTTCAAAGAATCTTTGGTTTTATGGGCGTATTCATTGACCTGTGTCTCTCAACAACACTTCACATGTAATAGTCCAATGGACTGAGATGTGGGGAATTAGGAGGCCAAATGCTAGGGGTTATGTGATCATGAAAATTTTTAACCATCCATTCCTGTTTTAGTAGAGCCATGTGTGATAGTGCAGAGTCTTACTGGCCTTCCATTGCATACACTATCAATGCTTACAATTGTTTCCAGGACCTCAATGTAGGCGGCAGAGTTAAGTACAAAGAACTCTAGGGCTTTGTGGAAGAGGCATCATATGTCCTTCATTGCTTACAAACCCTAACACCACGTTAGTTGCAGTAAAATTTGTATGCATAACACCTAGAACTTCAGAAAGGGTCTGCACATAACCATCTGTCATTTCTTCTGTTAACATCTTGACCTTGGTCGAAGCTTTTCTCGTTTGAGAAAAACCAATTCAAATCTTCTGCTGAATTTTTCAGTTTGTTTAAGAGTCTTAGATCTGATGTAGTGATTTTCTTTTGCTTTTTCTGATAAACTGACCTTTCCTCATCATATAAGACATATCTGATGTCTTCGTGGACAACGTTTCTGACTGTTCCTTCTGACACAGGGAGATATTTTGCAATTGATCTCATGGACTTTCTGCGATTGTAATCAATGGTCTGTTGAGCTCGCTGGATAAATTCAGGTGCCACGGTGGGACTGAACCCATGACCATGTGGTTGGTAAGCAAGTTACTTACCACACAGCCACTCCTGCGCCTATGCCACACAGCCACTCCTGCGCCTATAAGAACATTAACAACCTTAATCGATTTTCGAACCTTATTGACTTCTCATCAAAGGCGTCCACAACATTGTGATAGTCTCCATGTGTGTATATTAGGTTGGAAACAAAGTGTTGTTGCATTTCAAGATGGTAAAGAAGTAAATGTTTATTTGGTCTTAATTAATATATTTAATCAAGATAACATTAATAACATAATCCCATATATTTGACAAATTCTTAATCCCTGGTCGTAACATTCTTCAGTGTCTGACACAAAGAAACACTTAATATCATTTTCAACCATTTCGCAATTAAGAATTTCCCCCCCTCTAAACAATGATGCAATGATGTGAAAAGAAAATAGTCAGATGAAGTAAAGCCATGAACTTTTTCTGAGTGACTTGAGTATTATGCAGTCTTTGCATTATCGTATATGAGCAACACTCTGTTATAATTCACCAATGATCGGCGCTTTTCCTTCAAATGCTTGTGCAATGATACCAGCTGACAACTATACTTCTCCGCATTAACTGTTTCGTTTTGGTTTAACACATCATCACAGATGACACTCTTCATATCCCACCATACATAGAGCATAACATTTTCCGTGTTTAATCCTGGTTTGGGGACGGCTTCTTCAGCTTGCCACCCAACCACATAGTTCCGGGTTCAGCGTCACTGCATGGCACCTTGAGTAAGTGTTTTCTACTGTAATTTCCGGCCGACCAAGGCCTTCTGAGTGGATTTCGTAGACGGAAACTGAAAGAAGCTCGTCGTATATATATATATATATACATGTGTGTATGTGTGCGTGCGTGTGTGAGTGTGTATGTGTGCGTATGTGTATGTTTGTCCTTACACCCATTACCACATGACAACTGGTGTTGGTGCTTAACTTACCGGTTCGCCAAAAGAAGCCGATAGAATAATTATTAGACTTAAGAAACAAGTCCTGGGGTCGATTTGTTTGACTAAAATTTTCAAGACGGTGCTCCAGCATGGCTGCAGTTAAATGAATGAAACTAGTAAAAGAAAAGAAAAAACTATATGTATGTATGTATGAATGAATGTATGTATGTATGTATGTATGTATGTATTATATATGCATGTATGTATGTATGTATGAATGTATGTATGTATGTATGTATGTATTATATATGCATGTATGTATGTATGTATGAATGAATGTATGTACGAATGAATGTATGTATGCATGTGTGTATGCATGTGTGTATGTATGAATGAATGTATGTATGTATGTATGTATTTATGTATGTATGTGTGTATAATTAGGATGTTCTAAGTACTTATTACATCTAAGAATGAGAGAACTCAGTACGTTTCTTGCGTAAAGTTATATTATTGAACCTTCCAGTTTCAACACATCAATTCTGTGACCTGTATATTCAATCTGATTCATGACTATAACTACACTTGCGTGTCCGAAATCATAACCACAATGTAATCGCGCGCGTGTGTGTGTGTGTTTGTGTGTGTGTGTGTGTGTGTGTGTTGTGTGTGTGTGTGTGTGTGTGTGTGTGTGTGTCTGTCTGTCTGTCTGTCTGTCTGTGTCTGTGGCTGTATTTGATAGGATTTCTGTTG